>NW_024412416.1:4305418-4308402 GCF_014898765.1 Herpailurus yagouaroundi | reverse complement strand
CACACACACACACACACACACACACACACACACACACACACACACTATAAACTCAGTCTGGAAAAGGAAATCCTACAATTTCCAGGACAGGTTTATGAGAACATGAAGGAAATATTTAATACCACGACTGCTCAAGAATATAGAGAACACACGGCCACCAAAATTGTAGCTCTTGTCACACTTACCTATCAAACTGTTAGCTATATGCACTGTTAGCTCTGCATTTTATAAATGGTAAAGCCCTCAAAGACCTTCACTGAAGCAGTACTCAGTATCATATCTGCCACATTTGCAGGTACTCAATTCAGACACCACAGGAAGGGAGACCCATATCACATGCCTTTCACAGGCATGTTCGACCACCTCAATCACAACCTCCATAAATGGTAGTGACTCCTTTCTTCAATGTTAAGACAGGATGAAAAATAAAAATTTAGTCACCAATTCCAGCTCTGTCACTGTCAAAGCCCCAAGCCACTCAAAGTCATTTCAGCAGTTGGGAGTTTTAAACCCCTCAGACCAGAGACAATTTACATGAACAAAAAATAAAGAACCCATAACAACATAACCTGGTGATTGCAGACCCAAAGATTACAATTACATTTACTGATTGTATTCTCATCATATGCCAGGAGCCATTCTGGAGACAGAGGGTAAATAAGACAATCCCTGCACCCAAGGAGTTAGTCTAATGGGAACACAAGCACATCGAGTATGTTACATGCTATTTTGTAAGCTCAACAATAAATATATAAAGAAATGACAAGGGTATTAGGGAGGTGAAAATATTAAAAGCTTTTACCATACAGTCATAATAGGAGTGGGGAAGGCAGTCTGGCAAAAAAAGAACATGTACAAGGGCAAGGGGGGATGAAATGGGTGCTTTCAGGCAACTAGAAGTTCGCTGTTGCTAGAATTTTAATTGCAAGGGACACTATGCTATGACCCAGAAGTTGCACTCAGGCTCCCATATACAAGAGAAAGAAGTATGCAGGACTATAAAAAGGCAGGTACAGTAGAGCAGTTTTATACTCAAACTCTGAAGAGAAACAAAACACCCACAGTGCTGGTGGTCCCCAAGACCACCCCCAGATTTGATCAATTATCAAGAGGACTCACAGGACTCAGCATAGAGTGGTACTCAGCACATACAGCTAATTATTACAGCCAGAAGATACAGAGCAACACCAGCAAAGGGAAAGGGCACATGGTTCAAAGTCTGGGGGAAATCAGGTACAAGCTTCCAAGAGTCCTCTTACAGGAGAGTCATAGAAGATAAACTTAATCGCTTAGCTCCCCCCAGCAACAAGTTGTGACAACACACCTGAAATGTTGCCAACGAGGGAAGCTTGCTAGAAACTTGGCTCCCAGGGTTTTTTATTGAGGGGTGGTCACAAAGGCAGCCTCTGCCTGGAATACACCCAAATTCCAGACTCCAGGAGGGAAGCAGGTATTCAGCATAAATCACATTGCTTGCACAGTTTAGGTGTAGTAATTCACTCTATTAATTCTGGAAATGGTAGGATTATAGCAATCAATTCGGGATTCCACTGAAACTTGTAGAAATCTCAGATATTAAATTAAGCTGGGGGGGGTGTGTCAGACACCAAAGAGTGCATGCTACACGATTTCATTTGTAAGTTCAAAAATGGGCAAAACCAATCGATGACAACAGAAGTCAGAACAGTAGTTCATTGGGGGGGGGGGGGTCAAGGGTGAGATACAGAATGGCAAAGGGCACAGGGAATCTTAACAAGCGAAGGGAACATTCTAGATCTTCATCTGTGTGGCAGCTTCTTAGGTATATAAAAATAACATCAACATGTAAAAACTAACCAAGCTATACACTTACAATTAGTGCCTTTTACCATATGTACGTTCTCTCTCAATTTTAAAAAGATTCAAGGAAGAGACCAGTAGACCACTAGACTGAAGCCAGACCATGATGGGCTTCGTACGCTACCAAGGGGACTGGCCCTTACTGTGTGGAAGCAGTTCTCCAAGTGAGGTCTGTGCATTCATGAAGGTCCCCAAAGCCCTTTCAGAAGCCCACCCGTCTAAAACTACTTTCATAACCTTAAAATACCAATTTCTTTTTTCACTATGCTGACATTTGCAACGATGATACAAAAGTAACGAGTGGGTAAAACTGGCACCTTCGCAGGAATCAAGGCAATGCCAATAAACTGTACTAGAAGTGACTCTACTCTTCCTGCTCTGCAATCCCAGGAAGGTAGGTCTGAGGAGCAACAGGACCACTAGTATGGTAGCGCTCCAGAGTGGTGGGTGTGAGCAGCCAAGAACTGAGGAAAAAGGTAAAGACCAGACTGAAAATACTGAAGGGAGGCCTGAACTAGCAGTGGCCATGGTAAGGGAGAAGGAAGGAAAGGTGGCAGGGGCTAAGAGAGACACAGAGTTAGACCACATCAAGGCATTCTAGTTTCCAAAGGAAAGCTGCAAATATGTATTTACCTAGTGTCTGTACTAGGGCCTCCAGTAACTGAAAAATTTTTAAAGAAAGGGGGTGCCTGGGTAGCTCAGTCAGTTCCAGAGTCCAACTTCGGCTCAGGTCATGGTCCCACATTTCCTAAGTTCGAGCCCCCATGGTGTTTGCTGCTGTTAGTGTGGAGCCTGCTTCAGATCCTCTGTCCCACTCTCTCAGCCCCTCCCCTGCATGTGCTCGCTCTCAAGAATCAATCAACATTAAAAAAATAAAAATCAGGGGCGCATGGGTGGCTCAGTCGGTTGAGCGTCCGACTTCGGCTCAGGTCATGATCTCGCAGTCTGTGGGTTCAAGCCCCGTGTTGGGCTCTGTGCTGGCGGCTCGGAGCCTGGAGCCTGTTTCGGATTCTGTGTCTCCCTCTCTCTGACCCTCCCCCGTTCATGCTGTCTCTGTCTCAAAAACAGATAAATGTTAAAAAAAAAAATTTTTTTAATAAATAAAAATCAGAACACCCAAACACATTCTCTCCCCCTAGGAGGAT
>NW_024412416.1:4299138-4305318 GCF_014898765.1 Herpailurus yagouaroundi | reverse complement strand
TTGGGTAGAGGGGATAGAATCAGATTGGCCCCAGGAGATGAAATAAGGGGAAAAAACTGGTTGTTTTTAAAACTGCTGGGTTCACGGTACTTCAGCAAAATAGAACTCATTCAGTAAGCCAGTCAGAACTATGGATTCTGAGAACAATCAGGGCTGGGCTCAAGGTAACTGCTTTCCTCCAACAGAAAGCTACTCCCATACCTTTATCCAAGGAGACAGACTTCTGGCCATGATGCTAAACCTGTTAGGATGGTACATATATCAGCATATAATGCTGGCCAAGAATAAAGAAACCAGTAACGCTATTACAGTTGGAGAACAACCTCAAACCTGGTCACACAGAGAGAGAACTAGTGCTGCAAGAATATACAGGCCCTCTGTATAAAGGGACAAGAAAGAGCCAACAGAATGAACCATAAGGAATGTGGCATTCAGGGGGATGAGAAAGCTTGTAAGTGCCAGGACAAGAAAAGATCAGACAGGGCAAGGGGAAAGCTATAGAGTCTCATGAGACTGAGATTTTAAGTCTCAGAGACCAATACAGCAAAGGTCAAGGTGCCTGAATTCTAGAAATACCCATCTGGAAAGGAAGAGACCAGAGTTCAAGTTCTGGCTCTATCATCCACTCGCTGAATGGACTTAACCACTTTTCATTCTCAGCTTAATTCTCTCATCCGTGAAAATAGCCATTAGGATCTGCGTTGTCAACTCCAAGTTACATCTGGGAGACCGACAGCTCTCTAATATCTTCTAAGCTTCAAAACCATTCCAAAATTATAGCTTAAAACAAACAAACAAACAAACAAACAAACACAACAGTCTCAGGAGAAAGGACAGACTTGGGAGACAGATGGTATCAGAGCCAGAAGCCAGGAGCACAAAGCCAGAATGCAGAGAGCACAGGTGTTAAGTAGTAAGAGATTAAGTGTTCTGTCAAAAGGAAAAAAACAAAAAACACAAACACAGCTCAAGGTAACTGCTTTCCTCCAACAGAAAGCTACTCCCATACCTTTATCCAAGGAGACAGACTTCTGGCCGTCGTGCTAAATCCGTCAGGATGGTACACATATCAGCATATAACGCTGGCCAAGAATAAAGAAACCAGTAACGCTATTACAGCTAAGTTACTCCCAGAATCAACAGCTAGATACAACCGTGACCCATTTTTCACACACAAATCAATCTTTAGACCTGCCCTCTAGAGATTCTACAATTACCTCAAGGCAAGTAATCACAAAATGCCTTAAAAATCAAAACAGAGTGTTCACTCACTATAATCCAACAAGTGTTCCAACCATACAGCAATACTAAAAAAAACAAAGAATTCAAACGTTATCCATGCCTAAGGGTTCTTCTGCGCTACTGAAAGCAAAGCTCTACCCCAACTAGTCAGGAATTTCTCCCTCCCCTGCATGCCTGTTATTTAAAAACATATTATACGTTAAGGAAGCAAAATAATCCCTGACTGGAGGCTTTTTAAATCCCAAATAAGAAAACTTACTGAAAATTATGTTTACAATGCAAATTTAATACTGAAATTTAGTTACGGACTTTTTATGGAAAGTCAGATAATTTTCCCCATAAAATATAGGAAATATTAACACACATTATGTACCTTGGTTCATTCCACCTTTTCAGATAGTTTATTATAACAGATATGTCTTGTTTGGGGGGGGGGGGGCTCGTACCTTGAACATAAAAACTTTCAGCACTTAAAATTTGTGCTCACTGAAGTGGCTGAGCTCTCATGAGGAGGTATAACCAAAGCAGGCTGCAACAATGGCCGGAAAGAAAACAAAGCACTTCCAAAGCTGCAATGTGGGGGGCCAAGGAGGCAGGTGCGATCAAGGATTCTTGGCTTTAAATCAAACAACAGATTGAAGCAAAAATTCTTGTAGCCTCCTCTACTCCAACCTCTGGGTCCAACCCCCTTATTAACCCCCTCACCCTCTATCCCCAGGCTTTCTGGCAAGTTCTCCCCAGAGTCGGTACAGCTTAGATACTGCCTAGGAAAAGCAGATTTGCAAAACAGGATGGGATTAGCACAGCTCTCCCATAGGAAAGAAAATAATTTGTTATTTGATCCTATGATTTCTTTTACTCACTCCACCACTAGCTACTGAAGATAACAGCCTACCCTTAATATCCAGGTTTGGTATGCATTCCTGTCCCAAACTTCAAGCCAGAGGTACAAACCCACTAATTAATTTGCACTTCACAAAAACACATAATTTTAGGGAACGGTCATTTAGACAAGGGACCTGAAACCAATGAATGAGAAAATCTGCACAGATATTGCCTATCAGGTAAACACTAAAGTACCAGCAGAGAGCTACTTTAGTCATCTCACTCTTCCTGCCCACCCCCAAATTCACAAACACTAAACTCCTGAGTGCTTGGGCTAAAAAGGTCTGCTAGAAAAACAGCTGGAAACAGGTAACATTTTAAAGTTTCCAACCTTCCAAAAACTGTCCAGACCACAGGTTTAAAAAAAAAAAAAAAAAAAAAAAAAAAAAAAAAGCTATCAAGTCTATATTTCTCTGTGAATTTTGACAGAAAAATCCCTCTGGCAGAATGGTCTTTACTGCTTTATGCTTTAAACCCTTTGGGAATAAAATACAGAAATAAAAGGTACAAATCCCTTTACCTCTGCTAGTGTAGCTCTGTACACTGCTGCCAGTCTAAATTTTACTCAGTTTTACCCAGAATGAAAACCCAGTCTCTCATTCTTGGCAAAGAGAGGCATCTTACGCCCTGGAAGCTTATTCAAGAAGATCTCAGTAAGTACTGCTAAAACCCCTATTAATTCTTCCTGGAAATCTAGGAGGCATGATTTTGGGAATCTTAGCTATGAGAAAAAAGGTGAGACTTAATAAGCCACATTCTCCTTCTGGAGTCTTCAAACAATTATCTAATTTCACATTTGCCTAATCTCAAAAGTTATTAGAATTTTAACTGTCCTGAAAAAGGAAAGTCTTTTGTGCAGAGGGTTGGGAGGGTCACCCCCGCCCCAGTGGGAGGAGCCCGATTTCTCCAGACCTCAGGCTCTCTCAGATCAGCGAACCGCTCTGACACACATGGTGGAATGATAGACGCAGCACATTCCTCCCGACGGCAACGCCGCTGCACTAATGCTCAGAAGACCCACACTGACTTCCACAACCAGACATTCCCTCCAACGCAGTTAAGTAAGGCTCGCTTTGCCTGTAAATGGGGCTCCAGCATAAAGCACCGCATTTTCTCTACAAACTACATCACCAGTAAGCCTTGACCCCCTCGGACATACCGGAATACACTATCACGTTGAGCTACGGCACCAGAAAGACCTAGGTTCACACTTAAATTTTATTCCTTAATAGCCCTGTAACTTGATTTCAGAGCCTGTTTCCTCATTTACAAAATGGGGGGGGGGGGAACACCTAAAAGGAACATTTGAAGACCGAGATCCCAAAACTAGTCTAGTCCTCACCTTGAATCTGCTCTTCAGAGACAGATTACCTTCGGTCTTACACTATTCAGTTTAATTGCTGCATTTAAAACAGACCGGCAGCTTTAACTAGGAAGAAAAAAGTCAAAGATCCATCAACCTGGGCCCACATTTTTGTGTGGCAACAACCAGCTGCTCCCTCTAGAGAGACGGAAATTCTGTGGTTCCAGACGCACTACAACTCTTTCCCTCCCTCCTCTCCCCACTTCGCTCCTTCATATTACCTCGGGCCCCTGGAGGGATGGGAGCACACAACCAGCTTTAAGGATTTAAAACAAAATAAACAGCTCGATGACTCATGAAGATACTGAGCCACCATCAAGGGCTCCCTGGCTAACAACTTTGGCGTTAAGCCTGGGGTCTTCTTCCACTTTCTGCCTCGTGAACACTGCCAGGAGGCGTGCCACGGCGGCAGAAACCACAGCACCACGGCCGCGTCGGGTGCCCTGGGCGTGCTTCCACGGTCGCCCACCCCGTGCACCGCACCGGCTCGCGTACAGCTGGCCCAAAGTCCCCTCCACACGGGGGGGGGGGGGGCCGGACGCGGGAGAGGAGTGGAGAACGCGCCCTGGGAGGAGGAATGGCAAGCGTTTTGCGCTCACGAACACGCACCTTCACGTAGGGAAGCCGACTTCCAAATCCCACCGCCAGGCCAACTCGAGCTCGAATTCGATCGCCGGGACAAAAACCAAACCCGACGGCAACGTGCTCTGGGAGCACGTGCGGCTCCAAGCCAGCGCCACCGGGAAGGGGAGAAGAGCAGCGGGGGGGGGGGGGGGGGGGGGGGGGGGGCCCCCCCCACCCCCCCCCCCCCCCCCGAGCCCCGCGCCCCCCCCGCCACCCAAACCCCCCCCCCCGGCTGCCCCCGCCGCGCCCCCCGCCCGCCCCCCCCCCCGGGGCGCTCCCGTCCTCACCGCCCCCGCCACACGTAGCCCGGAGCACCCCGAGCTCCAGAAACCAGCCCTCCTTGCATTCCCTTGCTCACCCCGACAGAAACCCCGCCACCGACCTGAGCTTCCCGGGTTCCGGGCGGCCCGTACGGACTCCTTCCTCCCCGTCAGCCGCGCGCGTCCCCAGGCCCGGCCCGAGGGCGCAAGCTGGCCGTCACCTGCGCTCCGGGAGCGGCCGGCCGCACACCTGCGCCTCCCAGGGCGCCAAGCGCCCCGCTGGCCCTTCGCCCCGACGGATGACGCAGAGTTTACTCGGTGCCCGGGCAGGCGGGGAGGCGGCGGAGCGGTAGCCAGGGAGACCAGAGGCGGCAGCTGCCGCGGAGCTGCGGCGCCCGGCGGTGGGGGGGGGGGGGGGGGGGGGGGGGGGGGGGAAGGGGCCGCCGCCGGGTTCTCACGGGTGCGGCCGACCTCCCTCCCCAGGCGCGAGGCTCCCGCAGGGCGCGCGCAGCGGGGCGAGGCCTGCAAGGTGCACGCGGCCGCGAAACCGGGCCGCGCTCCCGGCCCGGGTGCGCCTCGGCTTCTCGGCCTGTCGCAGGCCCTCGGGCGGCGCTGGGCGGCTCACGAGGGCTCCGGCCCGGCCTCCCGCCCCCGGGAACAGGGCTACAAAGTCAGGGGCGACCGCACGACACACAACGCCCACTCCGCGAAAAAGCCCGGGGAACGACGCCGAGTGGGACCGCCAGGGGGTGAGTGGCCGGTCCTCGGTCTGGGTCCCGTCGGCCCCACCGGGGCCTTTCTAGCCAGCTGCCCGCCCCCGCCCGAGGCCGGGGCGCGCTCCGCACCCGCCTCCCCCCAGCCGGTGCAACTGGCCCGAACCTGGACTGAGCAGAGAACGACAGAACCGGGGCGCCACAGGCACGCCGGGTCCCCTCTCCCCCGGTCGCCCTTGGGGAAAGCCGAGGCAGGTGCGGCCTACGCTCCCTCCACAGCCGCGCCGCCCCCCACGCCTGCACGGCCGCCCGCCGGCGTCCGCGGGACCCACCTCACCTCAGAGCCGCCGGCCTCCCCGGCGCGAAGCCCGGGCGCACGTGCCCGACGACCACCCGCGCGGGACCCTACCCCGCCAGCCCCGCCCCCAGAACGCGGCTCCGGCACAATCGAACGTGTGAAGCCACGTGACCTCCCGGGCAGGGAAGCGCGGTCCGCACGAGGGGCCTGATCCCTCCGCCTTAAAGGAGCCGTGCCCGCTGCCGTCGTGGCACGCTCAGATCGGCGTAGGTCCGGCGCGGGGGTCTCCACCGCGGGCAGCCCCGCCCCACCGGGCCACTCACGCCCGCCGCCCACTGGGTACGAACGAGACTTGCGTGGGGCCCTCCGAGGTGCGTGAGCTCCTTGCGCCGGCGGCTTCGGGTCTCACGTGCGACGGCTGCGGGAGAAGGAAGTGCTCCCGGCGCCGAGGCGCCTTTCCGTCCGGTCGGCTCCCGTCTGGACATACACTCGAGGCCACCGGGCGACCGCAGTGCAGCCTGGAGGCCCCGCCGGCCGCCCCCGGAGGGCCGCGGCGCCTTTAAGCCCAAAGGCCCTGAGTCACGAGGAGGCTCCCTGCCCCCCCTCGCACACACTCCTCCACGAGGCCCCACGCCCGCGGGCACGTGACCCGCGCCCCGCCCGGGGCTCGCGCTCCTTCGGCGGGGGGGAGGGGGGCGGGGAGGAGCGGACCGCCGAGCCGGCCGAGGCTGCGCGCGGTCCGTTAGCTGCAGCGGCCGGGACCGCGCCCCGCCCGGCCCCGCCCCGGCGGGCGGC
>NW_024412416.1:4256216-4298738 GCF_014898765.1 Herpailurus yagouaroundi | reverse complement strand
CTTACCAGCGGGAACGCCATGGGGCCGGCGTGGCCCTGCGGGACGGACGGGCCGGCCGGCGGGCGGCGAGCCGGCGCGGCAAAGGACGCGCAGACACGTGGGCACTATTTTTGCAGCAAGCCGCACACAGCGCCGCGCCCCGGGCCGTTTATAAAGCCCCGCGGGGCCGCGCCCCCCCCCCCCCGCCCCGGCCGGATGCGAAGCACCTGTGTCGGCCCCGCCCGGGCCCCCGCCTCCGCCCGCCCCGCCCCTCCCTGCAGGCCCGGCCGAGGGCTCGGCCGCCCACCCGGAGCTGGGCTCCAGGACCGGGAGGCCAGAGGCCCACGCTTGAGCGCGCTACTCACCTAGTGACCCTGCCCAAGTCACTTCTCTGCGGGGCCTCACTTTTCCCCGTGTGGGACTTACAAGCCGCTGCGACGCGGCGGCGGTGTGGTTTGTCAGGAGAGCCCCGTGCCGGTGCTCCTGTTCTTCCAAGGACCCCTCCAGGGCGGGAGCCGGCCCTGCGCGCCCCTGCCCTAGCCCGTGCCCTTGCCCCTGTTCCCGGACTCCGGCAGGCGCGCGCTCACACTAGATCGGCTGCTCCCGGGGCTGGAAGGGGGGCGCGTCGGGGGATTCCGGAAACTTCCTAAGACACTCGGGGTCCTCTTTGGGCCGCAGTTCCCTGGGGAAACCAATCCCGACGCTCCTGCCGGACTGTGATGGGACTTGACGGAGTGGGGACGAGGGACAGGGCGGCGGCCACGGGGCAGGAGAAACCACCGTGATCCCGGCTGTCGTCAGGAAAGGCGACCTGGGTAGCGGTCTGGAGCCCCCAAGCAAGCGCAGAGGCGGAGATGGCATTCCAGGCGGGAGACCCAGCAAAGGCAGGGAGGAGAATGGAACAGAGAGGCTCAATTTGACCAGGACGTAAGGGGAATGTGTGCCGACACCACAGGAGGGAAGCCTGGGCCCAGTTTGTGAAGTGCCTTTATTTTGCAGACAGCAGGGAACTATTAAGAATTGTAAACAGGAGAATGGCAGTATCAGGTCTCTTAAGATGTTACTGGAGACTTAGCAGTGGCTGGGGAGAAACAGGGACTGGAGTGAGGAGGAGAGGGACCAGCGTTCGCAGAACATTACTGAGTGTTTCACATGTTATCTCATCGTCCTAACACTGTTTAGAAAGCATTTATTATGCACAAGGCTCCTCCTGGCAGTTGGGAAAACAGGACTGCTGACTTCCTGGCAGGCTGGTGAGGCTGGCCTAGATCTAATGGCTAAGGCGGGGGCGGGGGGGGGGGGTAGGTAACAGTAGGTTTCTGTGGATGGAGAGGAAGTCAAGGGCCTAACCTAGTGTTTCAGGAGGATTACCCTAGAAGGTGGCCAGGGTAAGAACAGACGGAGTGGAAGCGCACAGGAGGACTCAGTGACAGTGAAAGTTAGCCAGTCTCAGACACATCCTCCTGCGGGGAGCTTCCTTGGATTGCTGGGGTCACGGGCAGAGAGGACGATGGCTGCAGGAGTGGGACAAAAGGGGGCCCTGGCCTCCCCTACCCATAACTGTTCTACCCTCTTCCTGATTAGCCACCGGCCCCCATCCTCAAGGCAGCCCATTCCAGCTACCCAGAAAACCATACCTTGTGACTCAGCGGCACTGGGACCTTCCTTCAGGGGTTCCTTCCTGGAGCCCTTCCTTCTTGGGGAGCAGCCCACCCCCAAGTTTTACTCTGGCCGACAACATAGGACAGCTGGTCTGAAGTGGTGTATCTTGCTTGTCTTAGGGGATGCCAACCTAGATAGATAGATAGATAGATAGATAGATAGATAGATAGATATCACAGGAGCCCATGTAAGGGCCGGTGAGAGCACCGGAAAGGCCCAAGGCATATCCGAAGGGGCAATTCGCTGATGGATACCATGCAGGAATGAGGTCCCAGCCTAGCTGGATCTTTTAGGACAATCCGGCTTGTCTTAGGTTTTTTGTTTTAACGTGAAATCTTCCCAATTTTAAATTTGGTCACTAATTCAAATTAAAAGAGCCAAGCCCAATATGTCTAGGGGCCCCATCCAGCCCTCTTGCGGCAAACTTGTGTGCATCCTTCCTCCTCCTTGACCCAAAGCTGAACAAGATAAGAATCTGAAACCTGGGCTAGTGCCCAAGGGAATAAGTATCTGGGAGCTCTTTCATATTTTAAAGCTCCTAGCCATAAGAAAATGAATGCATCTTTCAGGTGACTTGGAACAGAAATTGCTGCTGCTTAAATCCCTCTTCCTAAACTTGCTGTTGCAATAAGAGCTGACCTTCCCTGAGCACTCACTGTGCACTTGGCACTGTTCTAAGTGTTTTACCTGTGTTCAATGAGAAAATGGAAGCAAAAGAAAAAAGACCACGAAGTAACTAGCCTAAGGACTCCCAGGTAGAAATGGAAGAGTGGGAGCTCAAACCCAGACAGCCTTCCTGCTCCAGAGCCTGAAGTCTCTACCAGATGAGAACAAGATTCCCAGCACCCTGATGTGTGCACTTCCTTCAGACTGACCCCAGAGCTCCTTACATAGTGAAGGAAGGGGTGGCTGAGTCAAAATACAGTCATGGCCTCAGGTGTGGCCATGCCCCTGTGCTCCCTGCCCACACTTGGCCATGCCTACAGATAGAACAGGAAGAACAGTACCTCTGACTGGAAGGTGTCCACGATCCACAGGGTAGGATGTGGAAAGCAGCAGAGGTGGAGATATTAAATGACTCCGTTAAGTCTCCACAGCTGGTCACTGGCAGAAGTAGCAGGAACAAATAGGCAGCATTATCCATTCTCAGAGTCAACAAACAGCCTTTTGAGCCTAGCTATGCCTGGCACCGTCTCTGTAGTCAAGCCCAAGATTTACAATACAGGTTTTAAGTGTAACGGTAATTGGCCGGACTAAGTTTTAAACGCGTATGCTAGGAGGACGGGAGGGACCCTCCAGTCTTTTATATGCTCAGGTGCTCAGTGCTTCCACAGCAGGCAGAGAGCCGAAAGAACAAAAGACAGTGCTGGAAGAACATAATTTTTCCGGTTGCAAAAGATCAGGAGGGGGATTTACTGAGGAACTCAAGACCATGAGGTAACGTCAGCGCACGGTCTCTGCTAGACTTTTCCCATGCTCCGCGCAGAAGAAAGCATGTTCTTTGTTGTCGCTGTTGTTTATGTCTTTTAAAGTGGGACTTAAAAATGTGGATCAGCCCCTCCTTTCATCATACACAAATGTAAATTTAAAGTGGGTTAAAGATATAAACGTGAAAGGCATTACTGGAAATTTTCTAGAAGAAAATATTAGAATATTTTATTACCTCCGAGTATGGGTGAATTTTGTAAATGAGAAACAAAAACCACAGGACATAAAGGAAGATTGATAAATTTGGCCACATTGGAATTTAAAACTTTGATTTAACAAAAGATTTTTTTTAATTTAAAAAAACAAGTCATAGACTTGAAGGAGATATCAGCAATGTGAGATCTATAAAGGACTAGTTTCCAGAAGACATAAGAACTTCTACAATCAATGAGGAAAAAAAGACAACCCTATAGAAAAAAGGACAAAAGATGGGAATAGGCAATGGACAGAAACTGGAAACCCAAATGGCCAACAAACACATCACTAGATGTGTGCCCTCAGCAATAACCAGGGAAATGCAAATGAAACCACAGTGGATACCATTCACACCTCTCACACAGACCAAATGACAAAGTTTCACTATCCCAGTGGCAGGATCACCACCAGTGAGGGTATAAACTGGCTCCCCGACTTTGAGTTTTGTTTTTCCTTTCTACATGCTTTGAATTGAGGGATAACACGTATAGTATGGAATGCACAAATCTTAAGTGTACAGCTCATTAACTTTTTACCTACATATATACAGGTAACTATCACCCACATCAAGGCCTGGAATCTTTACAGAACCCTATACGGTTCCGTCATGCTCTTCCCACTTTATACCTCACTCCTCGGGGTAACTATTATTCTTACTGACTTCCTGACATTCATCCTGCCTGTTGTAGAATTTCATATAAGATTTGGTCTCTTCCCCTCAACGTGATATCTGTGCGATTCACCCATGTGGTCGCATGTGGCAATAGTTCAGTCCTCTGTATTGTTAAGTAGTATTCCTTGGTACGGCTATACTGAATTTGTTTCTCCATTCTCCTGTTGATTGGTATTTGAATTGTTTCTAGTTTGGGGACTCATGAACACAAGTGCTGTGACCATTCTTGACATCAGGTATAGCTCCTCTGGTGATTTGTGAAGCTGCAGGTGTGTAAGCTCTATGACCCAGCGATTCTACTCCTAGGGAAATGTAGAGAAATGTTTGCACGTGTTAAAGGAGACAGGAGTAAAAATGCCAATAGCTGAATCATGTATAATTGCAAAAATAAAATAACCACCTTAAATGCCCACCAGCAGGAGAATGGACCAATAAGTTGTGGTATAGTCATACAATGGAATATCATATATAAGGAAAAGTAAATGAAATAAAACCAGTTACAGAAACAGAAATGACTCAGAAATAATATTGAGTGAAAAAAGCAGGAGGAAGGATACACACATACTTTACGATGCCATTTATGTAAAAATTTAGGGGCACCTGTGTGGCTCAGTTGATTAAGCATCCAACTCTTGATCTCGGCTCAGGTCATGATCTCATGGTTCGTGAGTTCAAGCCCCACACCAGGCTCCGTGCTGATGGTGCGGAACCTGCTTGGGATTCTGTCTCCTTCTCTCTGCCCCTCCCCTGCTTGTTCTCTCTCTCTCTCTCTCTCTCTCTCTCTCTCTCTCTCCCCTCCCCTCAAAATAAATAAAAAAACATAAAAAATAAAACACGTAGTACACTGTTATCACGAAGTACCATATCACATGTTGTTTAGGGACACATCCATATGTAGTAAAAGTACAAAACAAAAATGCATGGCGTTGGTAAATGCAAAATTCCAAATCGGTGAGGAGGGAAGAGTCTGTGAAATGAGTATGAGAAGTATTGCCTGGATTGATAAATGTTTCAGTCCTTAAGGCCAGGAATCAGTACACTAGTGGTTGTTATTTTAGTCTTTAAACAGCACAGTTTTTGGGGGGGGCGCCTGGGTGACTCAGTCAGTTGGGCATCTGACTTTGGCTCAGGTCATGATCTCGTGATTCACGAGTCTGAGCCCCGCATCGGGCTCTGTGCTGACAGCTCAGAGCCTGGAGCCTGCTTCGGAGTCTGTGTCTCTCTCTCTCTCTCTCTGCCCATCCCTGTTCGTGCTCTTTCTCTCTCTCTGAAAAATAAACATGAAAAAAAAAAATAAATATCACACTTTTTCAAAGCAATGAGGGACAGAGATTATTAAAGGCAGAGGTGTGCTGGCAGACGTCTGACAATTGGCTGTGGGGAGGGCCAGCCATCTGCAGTATTCACCTATTTCTGTGGCGTAAATACTCCCACCACAGCTGATTTCAAACTACCAGCGTGACACTACCCAGCTCACAGAATTCCTGGAGGCGTGACAGTCGGTGCTCGGAGCCAGCGCCAGCCTGCTCCAGCACAGCACTGACGCTGAACGTCAGAGCAAAGTGCTCGGAAGGCCAGAGACCAGAGCCCTGGCCGCCTCTAAGGACCTTTCCAACGCCCTAGGAGATGGGTCGGGGTTGGATTGTCTTCACGTGTGGCTGTAAAGTGAACCCCAAACAACAGCTTGAAACAACAAGAGTGTATGGCCTCGGACAATTTCTGCGGGTCAGGAATCCGAGGATGACTTAGCTGGGTGGTTCTGGCTCGGGATCCCCCCGCCCCAGGGATGCAGCTGGGCTGTCCGCCAGAGCCGCAGTCATCGGAAGCTGTGCCTGGAGCTGCAGGTCTGCCTCGTGGCTCGCTCCAGCGGCCCCTGGCAAAGCCTCAGCCCCTGGTCACGTGGAGCTCTCCACAGGGCTGCTGGCTTTAGCTCAAGACATGGCTCCCGGCCCTCTCCAGAGCAAAGGACCAGATGGAGAAAGACAGAAAGATGCGGGGATGGAGGCGCGCTGACTTGTATAACCGCATCTCAGAAAGGACGGACCGTCACTGCGGCCGACGGCCGCCGTGCACGCACACGGAGCCTGATGGAAGGTAGGAGGCGATGGCCCGAGGGCGAGGATGCCAGGAAGCAGGGATCCCTGGGGGCCGTCCTGGAGGTCAGCGGCCACACTGATCACACTGAGGGCTGGTTGTCCTGAGCCACTTGTAAATGGGTCAGAGATGCCCGGGGTCTCAGCACCAGGAGAACCCAAGAGGCCCTGGGCTTGGTTTCCAGCTAAGGAAACCAAGTTTAGGGGTTTATTTGCAAGAACGCAGCTGCTCTTGTCAGGATCCCGGGGCCTCAGTCTGGCCTTGCCCTGGGGAGAAGGACCACGCCTCACCCTCTCCCACCCTCCCCTCCTCCGTGCCTTCCCTCTGCAGGTGCAGGTGCTGGGGTTCTGGCACATAAAGGCCTAGATCAAGGTCACCTTGCCCAAGCCCTGACGAGTTCCTTCTTTCCCAGAGCTGCTCCCTCACGTTCTCCTTCAGTTAAAGCAAGAAGACAACCCGGCTTATTTCCACATACACGGGGTGGTCGGTGCCTCTGCCACGGGGGGTGGTCGGTGTCCTCGTGGCCCCAGAGAGCAGCACAGGCCAGCACGTCGGCACTGCCCGACACAAGTCCACGCCGGCCTTCTGGGATCCCACTGACAACTGGAGTCTGGTGTCAGACCGTCTCGAAGCTCCGTGACCTCTGAGCAAAACAAAACACTGCCGCAAACTGGAAGGCAGCCTGAGGTGGGTGTGCCGTCACACTCAGTCTCTTGTTTACACGGGTTATTCATCAAATTGCACACTTGTGATCTGTACAGTTTTCTACATGAATATTATGTTTCCATTTACATTTCTCAAATAGTATTTTTTAAAACAGTCCCTTAAAAATACAGACAGGGACGTATGTGTCTTGCGTCTTCCCAGATCGCAGACAGAAGACAAGCATTCTTTCTTTCCAGGTACCAGGGAGAAGCTGGGAAGGTGTGTGGTTGCTAAAAGTTCCAGCATTCGGGATTCTCGCTCAGGGTTAGAGCTCCCCTTTCTCAGAGGCTGTGGGAGTCCGGGCTGTGAGCTCCTGGAGAGGGGTCAGGGGGTACGCTTCCGGCTCCTAACAGAGTCCATCTGGGACCTTTGTTGCAAAGCACAGAATCGTTGGTAATTCTCTGATGGTCCTGTTCAAATTCCCTGGGAAACTGCTCTCACCTTCTTATGCTGTGGGCAGTGCTGATTCAGTGACAGAAATGAGAACAAGTCGACCATTCGAGTGGCCCTTGACTGGCAGATCAGTCCCATCTCCAAACCTGCAGTGACAAAAAACAGTGATCCCAGGGAGACTGTGGGGCTCCAAGGCTCCTCACGAAGCAGTGGCTGCAGCTGCTCTCTGGTGCCACAGAGCCCGGCAAGTCCCCAGAGACGGAGGTGGGGGTGTCCCCTGGGTGTCCCCTATGGGAGGATGGAACACCTGCCGCACCTGTCTTTACCCTGCAGAGACTCGCTCGGGGTTGGGGCAACAGGGCTGTGAGAAGATACCGCCAAGGGACAAGTCTGAAGCACAGAGGATCGGAAGCTGAGGCATCGTGTCTCAAACCATCATTGAGTGTGTTCCTTGTAACCCAGGCAGTCACAGTGTTCGGGGGGGGGGGGCGGGCGCGGGGAGTGTTCCAAAGTCAGAACTGAGTTTGGGTAACACTTCCCTAGCCCCTTTGGGGATGGTTAGGTCACAGTGCAAATTGTCATGGTAAAGGCGCTGAGAAGGCCTGTGGGAAGTAACCTTGTTTCATTTAAACCCATTATTCTGAAACTTATTGATCACAGACTCGTGTTGTTGTTGTTGGAATACATGCTACTGTGTTGTTTTTTACACCTTTTGGGACCCCTGCTCACTCGGCCTCTTTCCTCACCAGGAAAGGCATCAAGGAGGGCCATGACCCTGACGACCACCTCCAGAAGGCTTGTCCCAGGGGCAGGGGCTCCCTCCACATCTTCACCGCACACGTGTATCCACAGAGCGACGGCATCTGCCACCGGGACCTTGTTAGAAATGCAGAATCTGGGGGCACCTGGGTGGCTCCGTCGGTTAAGCTTCCAACTTCAGCTCAGGTCATGATCTCATGGTTTGTGAGTTCGAGCCCCCCATCCGGCTGTCGGCTGTCAGCGCAGAGCCTGCTTCAGATCCTGTCTCCCTCTCTCTCTCTTGCACTCCCCCCACCCACGCGTGTGCACTCTCTCTATGCAGGCTCTCAGGCCCCACCACAGACACTGATCAGAATCTGCATGTTAACGAAATCTGCAAGTGATCTGATGCTGGGCTGTTTGAGAAGCACTTTCCATCTCTTTCCTGTTCTTCCCCTTCCGGGAGGGCTGTTCGGGTCATCTCCCCAGCAAGGTGGGGGCTCCACAGTTGACATATTCTGAACTTCGCGCCTATGTTTGCGGAGTCCCCCACATTATGAGTCTCTCCCAAAGAGAGGCCCAGGAGGGAAATCCAGGGGGACCAATAATCACCGGAAAGGCCTTGCTTTTGCAGGACCAAGGAGTTCTTCCGGCTTGGCCTTCCCATCCCTGCTTGGATGTCTCTTCCGCACACATGCCTGGGGACTAAGGGATCGTCACCTTGGGGTACAACCAGAGTCACCTATGAGAGTCAGTCACAGCCGTCCCTAGAAAGTAATGATCTTTCACAAGGGTCACATGGTCACACTTAGCAGCTGTCTCCCCTGGATCCCCTCAGAAGGAAGGAAAGCTGAGCCAGCACGTAGGGAGAAGACACTTTATTGGGATGTTGCTGCAGAAATAGCTACAGAAAACCGGGAAGACTGGAGGGAGCGGCTCCCCCAACACAGGCTGCTAGGGGACCCACAGGGCGGGGGAGGGGCTGCGGGGGAGCCTGGTAGTGACTAGAGGGCAAGAGTCCCCCCCCCCCCCCACCGATGCTCTCTGGCATGAGGAAACTGCTATGAGAGAGAGAGAGAGAGAGAGGAAAGACAAGTGGAGCTAACAGCCCAGATGTCATGAGGGAGAGAGAAGCAGGAGTCAAAGAGGTCACAGCCCTCGGGAATCACTGGGTCAGAGCCTGCACCACGTCCTTCACCAGCATGGTGCCGATCACCATCTTCTCGCTGTTGACGGTCAGCTGGGCGGCTCCAGTGGGCCGGGCGTCCAGGGTCAGCAGGACCAGGCTCCCACTAGTCAGCGTCCTCCCTGCAAATCTGCGGCGAGGGTAGAGGAAGGGTCTCGGCCTTTGGGCATGCGACCCTCCTGCAAAGCAGGCCTCCCTGAAGCCCGCCTCTCCCCTCTGCTGGGGGCTGAGTACCTGTACTCATCAGAGGCCCCACAAGGGACACGACCCAGGTTGGCAACGGCAGTCACTCTCTGCACCACGATGTGGTCATTCCGACAGGTGTCTGGCAGCGTGAGCTTCTCTGTGATCTCGCTCATGCCTGTCAGCTTTCCTGAGGACAGAGGTCGTGATGAGGGCGGAGGCCACACGGTCCAGAGGCTGGCTCCTGAGTCTGACCACGGGGTATCCTCACCAAGTTCTCCTCAGGCTGGCAGGTCTCATGCTAAGAGCGGGTGTGAACCTCTCTCTGTCTTGAGCAGGGGCTACTTTCCTCCTGGACCACACCCTCCTTTGGGAAGCCAGCCTCCCCACCCCACCCCACCCCACCCAGGGCTCTATCCATGTTGTTGACCAAAGACTGACTTGGCACTTCCCCAGCGTCAGACATCCGGGCGACCATCCCCTTGGGAGGGAGGCACCAGTGGACATGGTGGCCAGTCAGCTTGGAGAGGAGCTCAAGGAGGCAACGGCTCCGTACCTGGCCAGGGCTCCCAAAGCCCCCAGGCATCCACAACCTCTCCTCTACAGGGCTGACCTCTCCTCTCCACTCGCACACTCCAGGCCAGCCATGCGACACCCTGTCTGCCCTCCTGCCACCTCCTCTTCAGCCCCTGTCCCCTCCCTGCTGCTTCCCCTCTCCTCCTTTTGAGAACGGACATCCCTCTCCTGCTGCCCCTGCCTCTCCTAATTCCAGACTAGTGACATTTCCTTGCCTCATCCCTTCACTCTCCCCACGTCCAAGTCTCCAAGTCCCTAAAAAGTCCCCTCTGGAAGCAAGACTCCCGCCTCATGCCACCGCCGTGCATCCCTCCCTTGCGTGGCCAAAGTCCTCCCAAGAGGGCTCCGCTTCCCCAAGCCCTGGTCTCCTCCAACCCGCTGCAGATGGCCTCTGTCTCCCTGGGCGATGGCCTGCTCTCTGATGTGGGCAGCCTCCTGCCTGCTGGAGCTGAAGGTCTTGGGTCATCCTGGCCTGTAGACCACCCCAGGGCACCCTTGTGCCTCCTCATCTCTCCTGGTTCCCCTTCCACCTCTTACTCTGTTCCTTCTCTTCACCCCTCCCCTCCTTCTTCTCCGGAAGCATGCGGGTTTTCCACAAGGAAGTTCCTTGGCCTTCTTATCTTCCCACCCATCTCTCTGCCAGGGGGATCTAACTCATACTCACAGCTTTGGCTGTCACCTCCATCACCTCTGTACTCATGACTCTGGCCTAGAGGTGTTTCTGGGGCACAGACCCGCATCTTCAGTGGCTTATTAAACACCTCCTCCTGAATTTCCCAAATGCACCTCACATTCCTCTTATCTGAAGCCAACCATGATCTTCCCTCCTCCCCTGCCTAACCCATTCCTCCTTCTTCCAGATCGGGGCTCGGCACATTACAGACCACAGGCCAGATCCAGCCTGCCAGCTGTACGGCCCACAATGGTTTTTATATTTTTAAAACACTGGGGGGAAAAATCAAAAGGTTAATATTTCGTGACATATGAAAATTATGTGAAATTCAAATTTAACTGTCCATAAATAGAATTTTATTGGAACACAGCCACGCTCGTTCATTTACACGTTATCTGGGGCTGTTTTGCGTTAATAGCAGCAGAGCCGAGTAACTGTAGCAGAGACCACGTGGCCCACAAAGCCTAAAACGTTTGCTTTCCGGCCCATTACGGAAAAAAGTTTGCCGAGTCCTGGTCTAGGGGAAGGGCACCGAGTTCTCCCTGCCATCCCCACAAACCTCCCTCTTCTCCTTCTCAGGGCAGCTGCCCACGGCTGCCCCCTACCCCCTACCCCCTACCCACCCAGCCCTGCATTCCCTCTGCTGTGGCTCTCATCTGGTTCCCACCTTCTCTCACCAGATCTACTGCAATAGCCTTATAGTCACAGAATTTAGGCCAAGGTCACACACCAAGTGAGTGGCGGGGTCAGAATTTCAAGCCAGGACTCACAAAGCCCCATGTTTCTCCTGCTTAGGCTGTCCCGCCTCTGTTCCCCACTGCAGGCTCCCCCCAGTCCAGTCCTTGCTGTGGGTGCTGCCAGATCCCCCTTGCTGAGGCAGAGGCCTGAAGCTGGCCCCTTCCTCAGACACCTTTGGCGACCTCTGCACTGTTAGGAAAATGAAGTCTAACGAAGTCCTAATCTCTCTCACAGCAGAGGTGGACCTGATAACTTTGGTGACCCCTTCCAGCTCTGAAATTCTGGGACTGAAATGCTTTAGCACAGCATTCAAGACTTCCAGATGCTAGACCAAACATCTCATTTTCAGCTTTGTTCTTATTACCTCTGTGTACTACGGACTCCTAAGCTCCAAACCAAATTGTCTTTCTCCTCAGTTCCTGCGAACTTTCACCGACACGTACTCATGATATTTTCCCAAGCTGGAATGCAGGCCTAGAATTTTCTGCCTGGCTGAGTCCTGCTCTCTCCAAAGCTTCACTGAAGTGTCCCACCCTCTGTGAAGCCTTTGCCAGAGGCCCACACTCTGACGATGCTGAGGCCCTTCCAGCAGGACTGCACCATGAGCTTCCAGGGCCCCAGTGGGTGGTGCCGAGCCCCTCCCTGTCCACCCTGGGGAGCACTCACCCTGTTCCTTCTTGAACTCATTCTCGCTCATGAACACGGGGGCCATCAGCTCCCCAACGGGTGGCTGAATGGAGACGTAGAACTGCCGGGTTTGGGTACTGGGAAGGGTGGGGAGGAAATGGAGGGAGAGGAAATGAAGTGAGGCACCTTTTCCCCTCACCTCCCACTTTGGAGGCAACAAAGAGTGAGAGAAGATCTGAGAGCTTGGGATGACTTCTGAACCCAGCCGGTCATGATGTATCCCTGACATTCTGCCCCCTCCCCTCTCCAGCCCACCCTCCCACCCCACCCTGAGTTGGATACACACCACAGCTGGAAGTTGGCTGCCTGGGTGGAGTCACAGAAATTAATGCCCATTACAGCAGTGACAGATTCTCCGGGTGCCAGTGACTCTGCAGTGGTATGGGGCAGGGAAAGGGGGACAGGGAAAGATACTGTCACCTGATAGGTCTGGAAGCCAGACCCATTCTCTCCTCCACTGCCAGAGCTGACCACCCCTCTATGCACTCCTGGCTTTCTAGGTCCCTGGAGTCTTTCCCGGTTTTCTTCTGAATTCTAAATACCCTTTTCCCACCCACCCTTACCTCATGTCAGTCAGTCCTGAAACAACCAAGGCCCATACTGTCTGCCTCAAGCACCTTCTGCCCTGATACAAACGTGCTTGTTTCCTAGTTTGTACTATCTACAAGGGCACGATCATGTTAGATGCCCTCTTTGAGCCCTCATGGCCTGGCCTGGCACCGAGGGGGCATCAGCAGCCACAGAAAGACTGACACTGCCCAGGAGCCCCCTCCTCCAACATGTCCAAGGCCCTCCGTACCGATTTCAGGGAACTCCTGGATGCTGATGCCGGCGGGCAGTTTGGGGGTGCCCACGTGCAGGCCCTTGATGGGGGTATCAGAGCTGTTGGAGAAGTGGATGTGCACAGATACCATGTGGGGGTCCCCAGAGAAAGGCTGGCGACTGAAGGTGTAGTCCACGGCCAGCCCCTCACCGGCTACACGGTGCAGCAGCTCCTGCCTCCCAACACCTACCACTGGACTCAGCAGCTGGAGGGGTGGAGGAGGGCCAGTATGGAAATGAACAAGGAGACAGCCTGTCCCTGCCTTGTCCTCACCTGGGGTCACCCAGCAATGGGGACTCAAAGCTATCCCCTACATCACACCCCTCCTCCACACACACAAATCCACACTGTAAGATGCACCCCAGACATGTGCCCCTCCCCCATCCCACTCACTGAGGGCACCAGCGGGGAGTCTGTGAGCGTCAGGCCCTCCAGGTCAGTAGCCAGACTGGTGGACACGATCGTGGGGGGAGACACAGGCTGGACACTGGGAGGGGTGACTGTGGGAGCAGATGAGGAAGGCTACGATGAGGGAGGCAACGTGGAATCGGCTTGGATTGAGCAGGGAACCCAAAGCTCAGGGAAGGAGATGGTTCAGCACCATGGACAGCGAAGCACGTGGCATCCTGGGGGCTCTTACAGGAACACCAGGTCCTGTATCCCAACCCCACACCTGGGGAGGCTGTCCCTCCGCCCTCTTGGCCCCAAAAGTGTGTTCCGTCTGCTCCCCTTACCCCAGAGCCCTGGGGAACCTAATCCAGAGCTCCTAGGGACCTTCCTAAGCCACCTTCCCAAGGTCTTCCCCCAGTGACTTCTACCCAAACTCACAATCCTCTAGGTCAAGCAGGGAGATCTCCTTGGCTACCGGGGCGCTTTTGCCACTGGGAGGCTGAAAGACAAAAATGGGATACAGGTGCAGGAGGAGAGCACCTGGCCTGTTCTGGGTTGGGTAGATGATGCCATGGTCTATTCTAGATGGTTGGGGAGGTGACTGGCCTGCCTCAGGATGTGGGAAAGCCCCTGGCCCATGAGCCCACCCCCCTCTCTGCCCCAAGGCTCTCACTGTTTTTTTCCTCCAAGAGGCAGGTTCCGCCTGCTCCTCCTCCGTCTCTGATGTTCTCTCAGATTCTGATGAGCCACTGCTGGAATCGCTGTCCTCCTCTGAGGATGAACCTTCTCCCTGTCCCTCGGGCACCTTCTTCCTTTTCTTCATCTTCCTCTTCTCACCTTCCTCCTCACTCTGTTCACTGAAGGAGACGGGGTGAATGGGGCTCAGGCCCGGCCCGGACACACCTGCCCTCGCCTCACAGAAGAGCAGGAAAAGACCAGGAAAGTGGGGGGAGGGGAGGGAGCCTGAGCCAGTAGAGCCCAGCTGGGCTCCTATGTCTGGGCTCCAGTGAGAGCTCTAAACAGGCCTGGGTCCCTGGTCCCCCAATGCTTCTCCCTGCTGTTCCCATGAGGGGGCAGGCTCAGCACAGAGACCCCCTGTGGCCAGCCACAGCAGCCATCATGGGAGTACACTGGGGGTCTGAAGGCCCCACCAGATCAGGGGCTCTTAGAGTGGCTAAGGCTGAGCATTCCCCCTCCTTTTCCAGAGGAGACCCCTGAACCCCACCAGCCACCTGGCTGGCTCCCCTCTTACCTCTCACTGCTCCTCCCCTTCTCTTCCTCCTGGTCTTCACTATCAGACTCACTGCTGGACTCCCCAGAGCCGCTCTCACTGCTGCTCTTACTGTCCGAGGCACTCTCGGACTCGGGGTCTGTGGAGGAACTGTCTCAGACCCCCTCCCTGGGTGCAGACCTCCTTGGGTCCAGAGCAGGTGCCCTGGGGTCCCAGCTCGACTCAGCACTGAAGCTGCAGCCCCCTGAGCTGCCCCTGGCCCCAGATGCCAACCGGGCCAACCAGGACGCAGGTGGATGTGTATGGCACGTGCAATCCCTCAGGACCACCGACTCACACACAGATGCACACAAACTGGTGCGTGCCCCCGTGGGCACATGAGGCCATGTGAAGCACACAGAGTCCCCAGCTCTGCTCTCTCCTCACCGCTGTCTGCAGACTCTGTGGGGCCTGACTCCCCCTCTGAGTCAGAATAGAAGGGTTTCTCCTTCTCCTTCCTCTTCTCTCGATTGGAGCACTTGGTCCATTCTGGTACCTGGAAGTGGGGGTGGGGGGAGAGGAGCATTGAATCATGGCTGGGGAGGAGGAAGGAAAGCACAGGGCCTCTTTGCCTCTCACCCTGCCTCTTCTTGGGCCCTGCTTGGCCCTGTCTCCAAGAGGGAATGATGAGGTGGAGGGGAGGGGCAGCACAGGGTACGAGAGAGAGCACTGCACACAGAGCAGAGGGCACACGGCACACGGGCAGGGGGACCTCCGTGTATTCGCCCAACAGGCCCACGTGGGTCTCGATAAGGGACAGATCTTCTTCCTGCATGGGGGGAGGGTGTCAGGAGGGCTGGGCCAGCACGGCCAGGGCTCTCTGCTACCTGTGCCCCCCCGCCCCCCCCCCCCCCACACAATTGAACCCTTCACCCCGCTGACCTCCACGTTCCGCACAGATGGGTCTGGAGCCTCCTCTGGCCAGTCTGGGAGCTCCTGGTAGCCTGTGGCCTTGGCATTGAGCAGGTGGGACAGCGAGCCCAGCTGGAAGTGGTCCCGGTCTGGGGGTAGGGTTAGAGGTCAGGCCAGGAGTAGGTGTTAGGAAATGTCCTGGGAGTTGTCTCCCAGGTGGGGTGGTGATTCTGGCTGGGATCCCTCATCGAGGTAGACAAAAGGGGTGGGTGTGTCCTGTACGGGTTCCTCCACCTTCAGGAAGATAGGCCGGAGGGTCAGGTTGTCTGGCCTGGCTCAATCAGGAGCTGAGGTATGGGGCAGGTGGGACTGCGAGGGGGGGTAGGGGGATGGTGTGGGGAGAGGCTGCAGGCCCATCTATTTGGTTCTGCCTAACGGGGAAGCAGACATGTGAGTGAGGCTTCTCTTCCAAGGCAGCGGGGGCTGTGTGCCTCAGCATGGCCAGGCTTGGGAAGGAGGCCTAGATGGTATGAGGATAGCACCTGTGAAGAAGAGGCTGGCCAGGCTGGGGCGAGGAGGGGAAGGCAGCCTGGTCAGGCCCCGTGGGGAGAGGTGAGCAGTCTGAACGGGAGTGGGAGGAAGTCAAGGCCAGAGGTCCAGCCTGTGTATCGGAGACTTGTGAGCGGGGATGGGTTGGGAAGGAGAAAGGGACTTCCTCCGTCCTGGCAGACGTTCAAATCCGCCCCATCCCTCAGAATTTCCCTGTTCCTGAGGTCCAGGGAAGAGAAAAAAAATGAACAAAAAGACACCCAGGAGAACCGAGCTTTGTAAGGGAGCCAGGTCCCCTTCAGGATTCCGAGGTCCAGGGAGCCAGCTGGCGGACTGTCCCCTCCCAGCCTCTCTCAGGGCCCCTATCACAGGACACGAGCCCAAGGACAGAGGCAAGGCTGAAGGCCCAGCCTTTGGGCAGAGCTCCAGTGGCAGCCCAGAGCACCGGCAACTTTCTCAGGACTCTTAACAAATCTATACCTCTCCTCTGAATGCTGTTTGACTTCCCACCTTCCGGGGTCCTTGGTATTTAAATCTGGATACGTAGTGCTGGCTCAGGGAGGGAGGTGGACGGGGGCGCCAGACAAGAGAGGAGCAGGAGCCATGCTGGCTGGGAGGGCAGGGACTCAGGTGAGATGATGCTGGTGGTGGTTGTGGGTGGGGGCGGGGGGTGGGGTGAGGGGCAGAGAGACTGGCATTTCTCCCGAAGTCCTGGTGTCTGGCTAAGACTGGGACCTCAGGGGGAAGATCTGGGTATGGGGTCCTGGCCAGTTCCCCTCCTTCCCACCCCGCCTCCCCCGCCCCCCGCCCCTGGAGGTTACCCTTGACTTCAGCTCCCACCTTTGAAGGATGACTCCAACACTGGGGCTGGTTTGGGTGCCAGGAAGAGCTTCTTGGCATGGCGGCTGAGGGCCCCACCCTGCTCCGAGGGGACGATCAGCTGCCGGGTGAAGCGCGCTCGGTCACGAATGTCATAGTTCTGGTCGTACTTGGCCAGACTCAGCACATACTGGGTCAGCAGCTTGGTCTGGGGGACGAGAGGTGGGTCAGCAGCGGTCAGAGACAGCGGGGACACAGGGGGCCCTGCAGCAGATTCTGTAAGCCCCCACCTCAAGCGGTGTCTCTCTCCCAGCTGACGGGCGGCTGCCTCCACCCTCTTCCCCTCCCACCTACCCTCCCTTCATCCTGCCTTTCCTCTCCCCTCCCTGGCCCTGACTCCCGACCCCAGCTTTGACAGCTGCCGGGGGCCTGGTGAGAGAGGTCGCCCCTTTGCAATCTCCTCCCTCTTGGCCGTGAGCTCCATTCTTCCTGAGTCCGTGGTCCCCACTGTCCCAGGCCTAGCTCCTACCCCATTCCAGGGAGGGCCAGCCTCTTTACTTTAGGATGCTAGGGTGAAAGGAGGTCTAGACATTCTGCCGGAAATCTCACAGTTCTCAGCCTCCACCACACAGAGGAAAACTAGACAACAGAAGGAGTTGGCGGGGGGCACATGGGGATCCCATCGGTAGGGGCTGTCCTCATGCCCATTGATCCACGTGGTACATTCTGAGCAGCCCAGAGTCTCAGAGGCCATGACCTCCCCTGAAAGGTTCTAGAGAGCAAACTGCCTATGGGTCCACTGTCTGCAATCAAGGCAGCCACATCCTAGGACCCCAAATCTTGATTTCTGCCTTGATCCTGGCCTGCTCTAACCTGCCTTTATGACATGACAGGTAGCAGCTGTCATTCTAGCTCTGTGTGCTATGTAAGGAGCTTCACACGATCCCGTGTAATGTCCACAACTCTCCCGAGAGGTATGTGCAATTGCTCCCACTTACAGAGAAGCAGAGTCAGAAGTGACTTCTCTCAGATTAAGGAGCCAGTCACTGCTGCTTCTAGACCTGGGCCCGCCTGAGCCGGCAATCCACCTGCTTCCCGACACTGCCTACCTGCTGACATAGGGGGCTGCCCCATCCGGGTCTCCACCAAGCACATGCATCTCATGTCCGCGCAGCCAGAGTGCCTGGGGTAGCAGGACCCAAAGGAGGAGTCTGGAACCAACCTTGGTCTTCCTGAGGTTTATGGACATCCAGCCATTGGACATGGCTGATTCGGGTAACCCAGGGGGAGCGTCAGAAAGACGTCCAGGAGGGGTTTAGCCCCCAGACGCTGACCCAGAATCAGAGCTGCTGCTGTGGCAAAACTAGAGAGCCACTGTGACTCTCAGGTACCTACAACATGGCCCGCGGGATCTCCGTGGCCTCGCCTTCAGCTCAGTCCCGTCCAACAATAGGAGCACCTGCAACACTGTTCCCATCACAGGAAAGTACTCTCAACTCCATACTCTCCCACGTAGGACACCTCGCAATGGACTTCATCACAGACCTTCCCCTCCCTGGGCCAGACATCATTTGACTAGTCATGGCGGGCAGAGGTCCTTACCAACATGGTCTGATATCAAGATGCTGCCGATTCCCCTCTACAGACTTCCCAGCCGGCTGATCAGACATTCTCCCTCCCCCAAGTCCTTGGCTAGTTCTGGAAAGAAGTGTTAAAGATCTGCCTCCATCTGTGCACAGACTTAAATGCATATCAGCAGTCAACATAGGAAGGGGCTGGTTCACCCACAACACTGCAGCATTTGCTTATAACAGTTCATTACGCTTCTCCATCCCAAGAACCCATTCACCAGAAATGATGGCATCCAGTCTGCACCACCCAGACCCTCACCTCGTTCAGCCAGGATGTGCAGGATTTAGGGGTGGCTCAAGAGGGCCTGTGAGACACGCTTCAGTGCACCAAGAACAGAACAAGTTTCCTACGACTGGTGGGAATTCTTCCAGGGGAGAATTTTAAGTGAGGAACATGGACTCCTTTTTTTTTCTTTCTTTCTTTGATATTTATTTATTTTTGGGGAGAGTACAAGTGGGGAAGGGGCAGACAGAGGGGGAGAGAGGATCTAAAGCAGGCTCCACGCTGACAGGCTGACAGCAGCGAGCCTGATGTGGGGCTCGAACTGACAAACCGTGAGATCATGACCTGAGCCGAAGTTGGCCCCTCAACTGGCCTGAGCTACCCAGGTGCCCCACATGGGCTCCTTTTCAAGAACTGATGCCAACATACCTGCTACCTTGTAACCACCTGTTAAATCATACTGGGAAAGTGGCTCTTCAAAAACCTGAACCAAAATACATCCTGACCTCACATATAAAAACAAGCTCTAGGGGCGCCTGGGTGGTTCAGTTGGTTGAGTAACCAACTCAATCCTACCACCCAAAGGAACTGCATCCAGCCACCAACCAGCTCGGAAGCAAACCGTTCCCTGCAAAGCCCCCAGTGAGAGTCCAGCCTCTACCAAAAGGTCAGCCACAGCCTTCAGAAGACCTAGTGAAGACAGGCCTAGACTCTCGGCCCACAGAAGTCACGAGAAAATAAGCATGTCGTTCTAAGCCACTAAGTTTATGCTAACTTACTACACAGCAAGAGAAAACTATGATGGATTAAAAAAATACAAAAATAGAAAATAAATCTAGAGGAAATTATATGGGAAGTATTTAATTAACACATGAATGGGGAAACAGCTTTGTAAATACGAAGCCATCGGAAACAGAAATGAAAAAATTAACACATTAAAGGAGACACAGATGTGCAACTTCTGGATGACTATATACAGGGACCAGAAATGTTTCCTAAGGCTAAGGAAATAGATTATAAGATTGATGGTGGTCTTTTCTAAGTGGTAGACCTATGGCTAATTTAAACTTTTAATTATTATTTTTCTGGGTTTTCCAAACGTGTTATGATGACCATGCATTACGCTTATGATATTTTTTTAAAAAGTTAACCTTTTTTTTTTTTTAATTCTGCAGAACTTTATCAAAACATTCCATCCACTACAGATTTGAGCCCCCACCAGGCTCCCACCAGGCCTCCTCCCACACATCTCACCTGACATACAAAAAGCAAACTCACGCCCAAAAGAACTCCAGGCAGTTGCCCCCAGGTGCCACACCCCCAGGTGCTATAATGACCACCTTCACATCAAGCCTTCTGTCAGTCCATCTATTATCAGAGCTTTTGTGACCTCTGGCCTGGAACCGGATTGTCCGCTGAATCAGAGCGGGGCAGAACTTCATCTTGGCCACCGCCCAGGCCTCAGCCTGGGCCGGGATCTGGTATGCGCTGGGGGTCAGTAAGCTGGGAATGACTGGGATTGCTGTGGCCCGTAGCAGGCCCGGAATGTCACCCATAATACTGGCAGGGGGAAGCATCACCACTGTTTTGCAAGAACATCCTCCCAGAATGCCAAGGATTCCCTTTTCTCCACCACGCTGAGAACAGGCTGGGAAGCAAAAACGGAAAAAGGGAGGGTGGGAGAGAGGAGAAAACTCTCTTTATTGAATCCAAGAACCACTCTAAAGGGCCTGTGCCTGGGAAGACCCACCTTCAGATAAAGGGTGCCTGGAGGTCAGTATCCATTTGCCTGAACAGCCTACCCTGGGTGCCCTGTTGGGGCTGGGACCCCTGTGGCCTGTCGAGGAGAAGGGTTCAGCTGAACACATCTGAACTCTCTGTGCCAACCCTGATGACGGTTCTCACTGCTCTGCGTTACGTACTGTTCTCCCTACTTGGCCGTGAGCATTCGGAGGTCAGTAAACATGTCTCGCTGATGGCCACTATCCCAGGACACAGCTCAGTGCCAGGCATATAACTCACAGGTCAGCACTCAGGAAATACACGCCAGATAAAGCAATGAAAAGGTGAACACACAGCTAAGAGTGACAACTCGGGCAAGCGCCGCGTGGGCACACCCAGACTCACGAGAACACGCGGACATCACACATCGCCACTCTGGGGCTCAGGATTCCTGCTGGGTCCTCAGCCTAACTGGGTGGCTCCCCGCCCATACGGCTACAGCCTTTCAAATGTTCCTCCCACCTGTTACTTCCTCCCCTCTGAAGAAAGGAGGCACGCCAATATTTGTTCAGTGGCTGAATGCTTCCCCACAGCCTCTTTGCAACCTGCTTCGCCCACGATACTGATGCTGGCAGACTAGGCCCCTCATTGCTCCCATGGGTGACTGGTGCCTATTCCAGCTCCTGATGAGTATCGCAGCCCACGATGGCCCTGCCTCCCCAGCTCGAGTCCCTGGGCCCACCCTTGTCACCATGGATCAAAGGAAACACTGAAGAAGCACAGGTGCCCCCATCCAAAGACTCCATGGGACGACAAAGAGGCCACCTGCAGGCCAGCAGGGACGTCACAATCTCCAGGGTGTAGCCAAAGTGCTGACCCCAGCCACCCGCGCAGATACTTTGCTCCACAGGTTGCCAAACTTTTTCTAGAAAGGGCAGAGAGTAACTATTTTACGCTTTGTGGACCATATAGACTCTTGCAACTAGTCAACTCTGCTGTTGTGGCAGAAAAGCATCCATAGACAATAAATGAATGAATGAAGATGGCTGTGCCCCAATAAAACTTTATTTACAAACACAGACAACAGGCTGGATTTGGTCCACGGGCGTTATAGTTTGCCAGCCTCTACTTCCCTTAACTGAATGGGGCAGTGAGTGTGGGGATGGTCATGGCCCTTGGTGTCTCCAACCCCTGTAAGCTCTGCACGTTACACTTAATTCTTAGGAGAATCTCCTGGGACCATCTCAGGAGTTCACCCAAGAAGCTTCTTATATCCTGATATTCCAGCTTAGTGGAGCCATGCCCTTGGCTATGCAGAGATTTGCCCTCATATCCCTGGCACAGACTGGCCAAACATCACCAAGCTTTGGGAGTAAGGACAGATCACATCACATGGAACACATGTTCTCCCACCGGCGCGTGTCATCGCTGGCTCCTCCCTCGCTCCCACTCAGCTGTGGTTGTTTAGGGCCCCACTGTTCCAAAGGCAGCAGGTAGGAACACTCCCACAGGTGGACTGGAGGTCACAGCCCCGTAGGAGAGCCTCTTCACCTGTGGCCACCACCCCCACCCAGCCCTTGAGAGTAGCCACGGACACGGGGACACTGGTTATCGGGAGAGACCAGACGTTTGCCCTGAACTCTCTCATCAGAAAGAGAGGCTGGAGTTCACACCTACCTGGTGAGGGTCCACTGACTCCTCCCTGGGCCATTTCTGGGGCCCGGTGTGTTTTAGGGGGCATCTCTCAAGCCTTACCTGCTTAGAGTTAGTCAGGTAGAGCTTGGCTGCCAGGTTGATGATCTGCAGCTTGACGATGTCCTCCTCTGCCGTGAAGGACTTGGCCATCTTTCTCAGGACGTCAGGCGCGATCTTGGGGACGTGCTCGCAGTACTCGCCGATGAGCCACAGGATGCTGGCCCGGGCCATGGGCACCTGTGGGTGCGTAAGAGGAGTCAGGACTGGGGCTCGTGTGGAGATGTGGGTGGGCATGTGGCCTGCCAAGGAAATGGCATTCCTCCCGTGTGTGCTGGGCCAGTAACTGCAGGGTTCACACCCCTGTCCCGTGGGACAGACTAGAAGGTGAACGCTTCCTAAGCAGCATCCCCCCCTCTGCCCTGGGGGTTCGCTAGCAAGCGCAGAGCTTCCAAACCCCAAAGTCCGTCCTGGTTTTGTCTAAAAGACCGATTTCCTAGATCCGTTGTACCCTCCGTGCTTTAGTTCCATGCTATTCTTCCCGAACCTCCAAGGAATACCTTATCTTAGTGCTTCAAGTTACTGGTGCAAGAGCAACACGCTAGGTTTTTCCAGTGCACCATCGGCCACCCTCGGCCAGAGCTTTGGAGAAAACATGAGCAGCGGTACAGGTCAGGGAGCTCAGCAAGGGACCCTCAAGGGGAAAGCGAATCTTGGGCAACGAGTCAGGGTTGCCTGGTCCCATCTTTTCCCTTTTTCCACCTGCAGGCCCTTTCAGAGCCAGCACGGAAGGTGTGGAAGTTGGTTTCATTAGGGCTAGCGTGTTTCATCGCGGGGTTTTAAAATCACGGGGAGGAGGCCGGGATGGGAGGGCAACACGGGAGGTTCCTCCCTCGCCTGGATGTTGTCCGTGAGCTTTGCCAGGTGCTTGATGATCTCTCCGTGCTGCGCGGGCTGCATCTGCAGCAGCTTCTTAATGACAACCACCGACTCTGCGACCACCAGCTCTGCGGAGCGGGAAGGGAGAGTGTGGGCCCGGGGCGGTCACATGACCACACGCAGGTAGACGGACACCCCTGCAATGCCCCCAGACCCTTGGCTCTCTTCCACAACCCTGTGCACTCCTCTGGTGGCCCTCGGGGACGCAGGAACACTTAAGACACGCATGGAGGTGGACAGAGGGACGAACACGCATTGTGCCTGGACGGATAGGTGCACACCCTCTGGTCATCCAAGTTGGACACGCAGACAAGCACTGACCGTCGCGGTTGGACAGCAGCTGCACCAGGCCGTTGAGACAGGTGTCACGGACTCGGCCGATGTTGGTTGCACAGCGTCCAATGGCCTGGATAGTGGCTGCTACAAAGTCCTTGTCCATGCTGCGAATGTACGTCTGTGGGACACCACAACAGAGTGATCCCCAGCAGGCGGTGACCCTCAGTGATTCTGCCGGCTTGCGGGTGACCTTCAGGGAAGCTTGTCACCCCTCATTCAATCACTCATCATGCTAGAGACTAAACTCTGGGAGAGAGAGTGACGCCCTCAGCCACCGTGCGTGTCCCTTAGCCCAGAGCCAGCAGAAGGCTCTGGGAGGGGGCCTAAGACAACACTTTTTCCACTTTGGGCTCATAAGAGAAAGTTGGCCCATCGGGACGATTCTCACTGAGCACAAGGAGCTGCGGGCACCTCTCGTGGACCCTCCGGCAGGCAGGTGGGCCCCAGCCCGACCTGAACTCCCGTAGGACAGTAGGGGTGCTGGGCCCCGGCCCTACCTGGAACTCCCGTAGGACAGTAGGGGTGTTGGTCTCATTGGCCAGGTTGGTCAACACTTCCAGCTGCAGGGAGACAGAAAGCGGGCAGGGTGGCCCGCAGGGTTTCTGTGCCCCCAAACCCCTCATTCCAAACACACTTCACGGACCGGAAAACAATCCCACGGACGGCCCTGCGTCATCCTTAAACTGATGAAGGAGGGGCGCCTGGGTGGCGCAGTCGGTTAAGCGTCCAACTTCAGCCAGGTCACGATCTCGCGGTCCGTGAGTTCGAGCCCCGCGTCAGGCTCTGGGCTGATGGCTCAGAGCCTGGAGCCTGTTTCGGATTCTGTGTCTCCCTCTCTCTCTGCCCCTCCCCCGTTCATGCTCTGTCTCTCTCTGTCCCAAAAATAAATAAACGTTAAACTGATGAAGGAGATGACAGACTGGGAAACTTTCCCAAAAGGCAGGAGGACCAGTTTGTCTCTTAAATGGATGCCCTGACAGAGGACGCTTATAGAATGATCCTGTCACCTCTCCACCTCCATGGAAAACAAAGCCTCCTGTTGCTTTTAGGCTAAAGAGCAATGTCCTTACCATGGTCTATAAACCCCTGTGGGATCTGACCGCTGTCTACCTCTGTTTTCACACCACTCTCCCCCTTGCCCCCTATGCCCCAGTCATACTGGCCTCTTGTCAGACCTCTTCCTGCCTCAGGGCCTTTGCATATACTGTTTCTTCTGTGGGCAGCAATTCTTGCTATTCCTGCCCCTGCACTTGCACAGACAATTCATATTCATTTCTCAGGCCTCAGCTCAAGCCTTGCTTCCTAGAGGAAAGCTTCCCTGACACAAGACTAGACGCCGTCCTAGTCTATGCTCTGACAGCCCTCTGCACTTCTCTTTCTTACCATATTTCTCAAGTGGCTTTTTACATTTGTTTTGTGATTGGCTGCTCAGTGTCTCCTTCTCACCCCAACTAGACCGTCAGCTCCCCAAAGACAAGGTGTCTGATGAGTTTGCCACGGCTCGTACCCCTAGATCTAGCTGTAACTGACACAGAGAGTCGCGATTAACTGCTGCTGAATGAAAACTTTTTCTGTGGGTGTATGGGCTTCTGACACTTTTTCTGTGGGTGTATGTTTGCATAAACGCCTGAGGGGGAAGATGTGTGGGGGCGAGAACACCGTGGGTGGAAGACAAGAGACTGTAGCTAGCAAAGTATGAATTCTGGAATCAGCAGGACTGACTCCGGGGTAGCAACCTCACCTCCTGGGGTCTGCATTTTTATAAAATGGAGATAATGTACACTTCCTGAGGCTATTATGAAAATCAGGTTACTTCACATACGAAAAGTGGCAGATATCTATTGGATAACAGGCAAAGGGCAGCTCCCTCCCCCGCCCCGGCCCCCATTAGCCCAGCTTCCTGGGCCAATACTCCTGGGTGGAGTGGCCACAGGTTCAGAAATAGGCAGGCCCCAAGGTGGCCACTGTGGATATCCCAGAGAGTCGGTGGGGGCAGGAAGGGGGAGGAAAGGCCGCAGGCACTTCTGTCCATCGCTCACCTTCAGGATCTTGATCTGGGTGGGGTCGGTGGATCTGATGTAGAAGCTCTTCAGGTAGGGCTCAAACATACCCTGTTGTGAGAGAAGCAGCCCCAAGGAGCTCCACCGCAGCCCCAGACTGGGGCTTCTCCAGAGCTACCCCACCTCTCCCGTTCTGGGGCCCAGAATCCTTCCTGCCTCATCGCTGCCCTTCCGACTCCCCTCTCAGATCTGACCAGGACTTTCTTCGCCAGATTTTCCTCCCTCGGCGGCCCTCAGGACCCAGACCCTGCTTCTCCTCCGTGTTTGGGGTCTCCTGTTTGCATTCTCTCCACAGCGAAGGCACCCCCTATCCTGCCTGTCCCCAACGCCCCCCCCCCCCCCCCCCGCCCTGCACTCGCAGGAGCCACCCCTCGGAATATGCGAGGGCAGCCTCGATCACTTGCTCACCCGGCGCTTGATGGACATGGTGGCCACGTTCTGGAGCACCACGTACTGCACCTCACTACGGAGAGGACAGGAAAGAGGTATCTGGGTCCCTCGACGGGGCCCAGGGGCAGCGAGTGGAGGGAAGAGAGGTGGGCCAAATAGGAGGGCGGGAAGGGCACCGGTCGGAGGAGGGCAAGACTGGGGTCCGTACAGGGTGGAGGGGTGGGGTGAAGGCGCGGGGCGTGATACGCCCAGGGTTTGAGAGAAGCTGGCAGGACCAGCCCACCCATCATGGGCAGGGCGGGGCGAAGTACGTCAGCCCTCGGTGTGGGCGGGGCGGGCTAGCCCACCCACCCCTCCCCGTGTGGGCGGGGCGCGGCCGGGGCGGATCGGCCCACGGTGTGGGCGGGGCCGGGCGGGTCAGCCCACGGGGTGGGCGAGGCGAGGCCGGGTGAGTCAGCTCACAGCGTCGGAGGGGCGGGGCGGGGCGGGACGCGCACCTGTGGCTGCGCAGCAGTCGCACTAGCGCCTTGGCGATGACGCCCACCTCCGCCTTGGGCGCCAGATGGAAGTAGAGCTGGGCCACCGCCATGACCACGGCGGCGCTGCGGCTCTGCAGCAGCGGCTTCGTGTTGCGCAGCAGCAGCCGGTGGTCGGGGTCCATGACGTAGGGCTTGCGGGCGGGCAGCGCAGCGGTGGCCGCCTCCTCCGAGCCCGGGCCCTTGGCCTCGTCCTCTTCCGAGCCGTAGAAGGCTTTCTCCGGGTTCTCCTCCAGCAGAGATTCCTGCAGGCGGGGACAGGGGGAGGGGGTGTCGGGGGGAAACCTCCTCCCGGCCGCCCTCCTACGCACGCTGCCACAGCGAGGCCCGGCCCCGGGCCCACTCACGTTCTGGGTGGGGCTCAGGAACTGCGTGCGCGCGTAGCGGGTGAGCATGCTGATGATGACCACCTGCCCCCACTCCTCCACGTCGATGAGCAGGTTACAGAGCTTCCGGTAGTTCTTGTGTATCAGGTCGATGCGCTCGGGGCAGACCTCCTCGAAGGCCATCACCACACTGCCCGCCACCAGCTGGGGAACGGTCGGTGGCAAGAGGGTGAGCCGGAAAGGCAGAGAGCGCTTGCCCCGTCTCCTCTCCACCACCCATCCCTGTGCGCCCGTGTACACACCGTGGTCTTGTCGGCCAGAAGTTTCTCAATGACCTCGATCAGCTGGTCCTTCTGGTCCGAATCCAAACTGTGGGAGAAACTGCTAAGAGGGATTTGCCCCCCCCCCCCCACCTCCCACCTTCGTAATATTTGCCCAAACTGTGGTCACCTCCCCTACCCCAACCCCGTTCGTTAAGAAGTGTGAGCTGCCACCACCGCAGTTCTCCATCTCTCTCACTTCCCCAAACCATCTTCAACCATCTGAGTACAAAAAAGGGGCAATCTGCAAGGCTTGGGAGAGGCCAGGGGTGGGCCCGGGGTTGGGAAACACTCCCCTGAGGAGCTAGGGGAGCGGCTGGGGCGTACCTGTAGAGTTTAGGGATGGCATGAGCAGCTGTTTTCCGTACATAGGGTGACATGTCCGATGCAGCTTCCTTGATGGCCAGCATCATGATGGGCACAATGATGGGCACCCGGATGCTAGACAGGACGCGGAGGGCACTGGCCCGAATCAGCTGGTTGGGGTCCTAAGGGCAGAGGTGGAGGCAGAGCCATGAGAGGGCACAATGGCCTGATGGAAAGGCCACACCTGTGGAACTCACTGTCCCTAGCTACCTACCACCCGTTCTTGCCTCCCTGACTCCCTGAGTGATGTGTCCCTGCTAGGTACCCGGGGTGGGAGGGGGGTACTACTTGAGGGAACTGTTGGCCCCTGTTGCAGACATCTGACGCCCGAACAGTTAGGGCGATGGGTTGCTTCACTTTCGGGAAGGGTAAGAATCTTTTGGAATACCTAAAGTTCCTGAAACACCTCCTGGTCCCTGCGTGGGGGTGGGGATGGGGGGGGGGGTCTTTGTGCTGATGCAAGAGCTGACTGCCAGCAAATGCAAGCTGGCCTGCCTTCCAAAGAGTTGGTTAACACTCCCTTCTCCCAGCAACCTCCCAAAAGTTGATCTTCTTCCTCTTCCTCCAGTGTTTAAAACAGAATAGGTGTGTAGGCCCCTTCTCTTTGTTCCTATGCTTCCAATCCACACCTGAGAAGAGCGTTAGACACAGTGTATTGTAATCGTGCACGAGGGGCAGCAGTAGCTGTAAATTGCTGTGAATCTTTTTTTTTTAATTAAAAAAATTTGTTTAATATTTATTTTTGAGAGAGAGAGAGAGAGAGAGAGAGAGAGAGACAGAGCATGAGTGGGGGAGGGGCAGAGAGAGAGGGAGACACAGAATCCGAAGCAGGCTCCAGGCTCCGAGCTGTCAGCACAGAGCCCAACGCGGGGCTTGAACCCACAAACCTCGAGATCGTGAACTTTAGTCGGAGCTTAACCACCTGAGCCCCCCAAGGCGCCCTGCTGTGAATCTCACAGAATGCTGGGCAACAGGAGAGGTAACTGGACACTAAAGAGCAGACGCTTCACTGATGTTCTAAAATGGAGAAAGAGAAGATCCACAAAATGACAGGGGAAGATGATGGTAACCCCTGTCAAGATTCTAGAGTTGATTTTTAAACACATGGTTTAGAAGCACGTATTTAAAAGGCAGGAGTCTGTATTTTCTTAGAGTCAAATCATACCATATCCACTGCTATAACCTGTATTTCTTTTTCTCCCCCCCCTTTTATTTGGAAATGATTATGGATTCACAGGAGGCTACTAGAAAAAATTCTTTTTTCCTTTTTGATAGGGTAACTAGGCTGGTCGATATTAACACTGTGTATGTCGATTTCAGCAAGGCATTGGGGGGAGCCTCCTAGCATTGCCTAGATTGCCATTTTGATGCAGGCCTTTTGTTTTACTTAATATATAATCATTTTAAGAGCAGAATTCATATCTATTTTGTCTCTGTATCACCACAGCCCTTTACACATGAAAGGGGTTAAGAAATTTTTCTGCTATTGAATAAGATCCTTTCTAACAAGATAAGAAAGTGCCAGCTGACTGTATAATTAGATGGATCCACAACTTGGTAAAACGTTGTGCTTGGGGAAGGTTGATTAACAAATCGGTGTCAACCTGGAAACATGATATGCCAGGGGACTCACAATCTGATGCCCTGGTCTGTACAATCTATCAACATGTTGGAAGACACAAAATCAGGAGGACAAAATTAAGATTTAGAATCACCCCAAATTGGATGTTATGCTAAACCAATAAAATGAAATATAATAGGGCTTCATAAGGGATTCCAGGGACCAACTGCATAAAGACAGGATGTAGGGAGACCTAGATTATCTGACTGCTCACTGGAGGTTTGTCTGAATTGAGCCAACCACATTAGTGGGCTGCTAAGAAAACAGTCTCAGGCTGGCTTGATAAAAAGAAGGGAGAAAAGTGGATGGAAATGAATGGTTCTAATGTGCAGGAGAGCCCAAAATCATTAACAACAACAGAAAGAAAATGAGTTTTAGAGGAACACATCTATCATATGATACCATTTACAAAACAATATTGTATATTATTTACAAATGTGTAAATAAACCTTAAAAGAATAAATACATACACATGAATTAGAAACAGAAGATACATAGGGGGCTTTGGCTGTTGATAAATGTTTCATTTCTTATGCTGGGTATACAGATATTCACTTTATTATTCTTTGTGCCTTTTGTGAGTCTGAAATAAATTTAAAAAAATTATAGCTCTGGCGGTTTTGACACGATATAATGTTTAAAAAAAGTTGTAGTGTCTAAAAATGGGGCGAGTTGCCTTATGAAGGGGTGACGTCTCTATCACTGGAGATGATCTGTCAGAGGGTCATGTTCTAGAGCAAAGGTTGGCATACTACAGCCCTCAGGCCAAATCTGTCTTCTGCCTTTTTTAAAAATAAAGATTCATTGGAAGCTGGCCATGCCCACTCATTTATGGCTTCTTACACACTTCAAGGGCAAAGTTGAGTGTTGCAAGATTGAGGCTGTATGGCCCTAAAAAGTCTACATTACTCTCTGGCAGGATACAGAAAAAGTTTGCTGACCACTGTTCTAGAAAAATCATTTCATTGAATGGGCTCAGTGGGCACAAGCAGAGGAGGAACAGAGCACGAGCAGGGGAGGAACAGAAAGAGAGGGAGACACAAAATCCGAAGCAGGCTCCAGGCTCCAAGCTGTCACCACAGAGCCCGACGTGGGGCTTGAACCCACGGACCATGAGATCATGACCTGAGCCGAAGTCGGACGCTTAATGGGCTGAGCCACCCAGGTGCCCCTCTGGTTTTCTCAAAGGGGAAATTCAGGGGCAGACTGTAGAAACTACAGCTAAATGTAAAACCTGTGCCAAAAATTCCAGAATGGGGGGCGCCTGAGTGGCTCAGTTGGTTGAGCATCCGACTTCAGCTCAGGTCATGATCTCGTAGTTTGTGGGTTCGAGCCCCACATCAGGCTCTGTGCTGACAGCTCAGAGCCTGCAGCCTGTTTCAGATTCTGTGTCTCCCTCTCTCTCTACCCCTCCCTTACTCATGCTCTGTCTCTCTCTGTCTCAAAAATAAATAAACATTAAAAAAAAATTTTTTTTTAATTCCAGAATGGTTCTTCCAAAATGATTTAACCCTGATTCAAACCAAAAGATTACTTGCCAATCTAGACAGATCAATGGATTGAGCCCGTGGTTTTGACTTTAAAAGTTAACATAGCACCACGTGTGGTCTAAAGAGACCCCGGTATTGCCAAATGAATGATGGGTATATTCAAGTGCCTGCGCTTCCTACCCCACCTCAGAGAAGCAGACCTTGTCAGCCTCTCCTGCTCGCCATATAGCAAGCACAGTAACCCAGGGGGGCAGTCAATCCTCCCCCCTGCTCAGCAACCCACAGAACCAGCTGGACATGAAAAGCTGAGCTGGACCTTTCAGAGACACTCTCACAGGAATGTGAACCAAATATGTGGAAAGTCTAGGGAGGGGAGTTAGTGGTTGACATCTGACATCTGGCAGTGATATTGGCTTCTGTATCCTTGACATATACAGACCAGAAGGGCACACAGTGGAGACCATCAAGCATACGTTTAATATGCAAAACAAAAGGTGAGGATATTCAGCTGAAATAGTGAGAAGGGATTCAGCCCCCACTCTATTCTAAAGGACTTGAGGGGCGCCTGGGTGGCTCAGTCGGTTAAGCGTCCAATCTCGGTTTCGGCTCAGGTCATGATCTCACGATTTGGTGAGTTCGAGCCCCACATCAGGCTCTGTGCTGACAGGGCAGAGCCTGCTTCGGATTCTGTCTCTCCCTGTTTCTCTGCCCCTCCCCCACTCACGCTGTCTCTGTCTCTCTCAAAAGAAATCTATAAACTTAAAAAAAAAAAAAAAAGATTTAAAGGACTTAAATCTTCCTGCCCCTTCCCTTAAGTGATTTCAATTTCGACATGCTCCAAAAAGCCTTTCAGTACAACAGACTGACAACAGTCTTTCAAAGTCGGTGTTTTGCAGACACTGGGGCATCTAACACAAGTCAGCTACTTCCGGTGCCAAACGGAAGACTCATCACCTGTTTCAACTCTAGAGGAATAATCCGCTGTACTGAACTCACTGAAAACGGGCAGCCGGGTGTTATGGCGTCTGCGCTGACCTTCGAACCCAACCTCTCCCGCAGGGTGAATCTTGTTGTCTTCCTCTCCACAGAGCTCATTTATTTTCAGTAAACCCTTCTGTCCTCCCCAAGTTCCAAAGTCATCGTTCTCCACAGAAACCCAGACTTGGTGAACCTCCTAGTGCCAAGGCTGTGACACACGGAGATGAGGAACCCAGGTCAGTTGTCCCCTGCCCAGAACCCTGTCTGAAGGACGTCGACTTCTGCCGGGTTGTGGACCACGATTCCTTCACACCAAAGGGGGCAAGACCCAGGGCTCTCTGCTCTCAGGGACGCACGCAAGTGGTTTATGTTTGAGGTGGCCATTATCACAGGCTCCTCAGAGGAGGAGAGACACGGTCTCTGGGCAGCCACCTCATCTCTCAAGCCCCTTCTGAGCTGGCCTCCACCCTCTGGGGGTCCCACTAATGAGGGAGCCAAAGGCAAGCTGAGAGCAAAGCACGAGCTAGAGCTAGCCATCCCCCTCCCCACCAGGTGGGACACGTGTGACACTCCTCAGACATTCCTGGCTGCCCGAGGACACAGGAAAGGGAAAAACAAATAGCTAACTGATGGCGGTCACGGTCCTGCGGGACGTGGGTCTCCATCAGTCTGCAACTGTCTTAATGATTTATAAGAAAAAAAGGGCAGTCTCCAGAATCCTATAGACTCAATTTCCTGGAGCCCTAACATCACCCTCCCCTCCATGGTGATGGGGGAAACAAAGACAAGAAGAAAATGTAGATTAAAATTAAATTTTTTTGGAGAGAGAAAGAGAGAGAAGCAGGCCTCTGTTTCTACCCAAAGTGGGGCTCGTGTTCACCCGATGCGGGGCTCGAACTCCCGGAACCGTGAGGTCATGCCCTGAACCGAAGTCAGATGCTTGCCGGACTGAGCCACCCAGGAGCCCCAATAAAATTAAATTTCTTTACAACCTGCAGCCCACTGACAAATACTCGAGGCAGGCAGAGTAGAACATTCCTGCAGGAACTCCCTTCTGTCTTAATGTAAATGCTTTGCTAGAGGGAAAAATAACTTCAGCTCAACAATAGCAAGGCCTCCAGTATCTGAAGAGTCCTCTTTAGCGTAGGGAAGTCCGTTTGGAAACCTCCCTCTTTCCTTAACACCTTAACACCCCCCCCCAACTTCTTAGTATGTAACCAGTGTCTCCTCACAGCCCCAGTGCAGCTCTTTCTGCCCACGAGTCCTGTCCCCGTGCGTTCATAAAATCACCTTTTTGCACCAAAGACGTCTCAAGAGTTCTTTCCTGGCCGTTGGCTTGGGGGCCCCCCCCCCCCACCGCCCCAACACTTAACACCACAGCAGCATCGGTCCTCTTGTCTGACTCTGACCCTCCCAAGTCTAGGCGGACAGGAAAGGGCCTCCAAGACCGTCCCCCACGCACAGGCCTCTCCCTGGGGGGCCCCTCCAACGTGGCGCCCGCGAGACCCGGCCCGGGGCGCGAACTGACCTTCAGGCCGCGCTGGAAGGTGGAGATAGACAGCAGGGCCAGGTCTTGTTGTTCTTCGGCGTAGCGCACCAGGTACACGTAGACCAGCTTCTTCACCTGGGAGCAGAAGGGCTTCTCAGCAGGACTGCCGCCCCCACCCAATGAGACGTCACCGCCTGGCCAGCTGTGGTCCCAAGTGCGCCCCGGGGTCCTTCACTCGGATCTACGTCTGCTTGGGGGACGCAGAAACAGGGTCTTCTCCTGAGCCGAGGGCATCCCGAGCAAGTCGGGCCCCCGGGGGCCGGGTGGTGCCTTTCCTCACCCCAACCGGCTGGCGCTTACTCCCGGTGGGGGTGGGCACGCGAGCCCCCTCACCCCGCGCTGCCTACCTCTATGTTCTTACAGGCCACGTTCTTCACCACGGCCGGAAAGAGGTGGGGGGGGGGCGTTCCCCGCCCGCGCGGGGGGGGGGGGGGGGGGGGGGTCGCAGTAGGGGGAGAAGGGAGGAGGCCCACACTTATTAGGAGAAAGTCCACCGGGAGCCAAGAAGGGCTGCTCTTCGACCCCTCCCGCAGACCAGGGAGGCCCCTTCCCCCACTCACAGCCACGATCGTCTTCATGGCCTCCAGCTTGAGGGAATCTTTGTTGGTGTCCAACATCTCCTTCAGGTCATCATGCCTGGGGGTGGGGAAGGCACAGGGGGTCAGCGGAGGGTACGAGGGTGGGGCTGGGGGTATCCACCGGGAGGATACAGGCAGAAAGAAGGGACACGGGCAGGGGACTTGGGGTCAGGAGAAATGCGGGCCAGCCTGTGGTATGGGTTGAACTGGGTCCTCCTCAAAAAAGATATATCGAAGTCCTAACCGCTAGGACTCCAGAATGTGACCCTATTTGGAAATAGGGTCGCTGCAGTTGTAATTCGTTAGGATGACGTCACACTGGGGTAGGGAGGGCCCCTAATCCCGTCTGTCGGGTGTTCTGGTAAGAAGACAGCCACGTGAAGAGACAGAGACGCAGGGAGAATGCCATGTGAAGACGGAGCATTGGAGTGATCCATGAAAGATTGCCAGGAAACTACCAGAAGCTAGGAAGGGGCGAGGAAGGATCCTCCTACAGGTTTCAGAGGGAGCACGGCCCTGCAGGCACCTTGATTTCGGACTTCCGGCCTCCAGATCTGTGAGACCGTAAAGTTTTGTTGTTCTAAACCATGCACTTGGCAGTACTTTGTTACAGCAGGCCCTAGGACACCCATACAGCCAGTGACCCAGAGCCAGAAGACAAGAGGAAGGGTTTGGGGTGGGAAAGGTGTGGACTCCGCCCAGAGAATGGCCAGTTGGGTAGATGGGAAGGATCTGGAGCCAGTGCAAAGGAGGCGGTGTCAGAACAACAGCAGGGTGCCCTTGCCTTGCCCCACGAGTGTGTTCCCAGGCCCCGACTCCAGGACTGGACTGGACGGGTCCCGGTCACTCCAGAATCTGTTGAGATGGTCTCCCAACAAAAGCCAGACCCGTCACTTAACATTCAACAGTGATTACAGGAAGTGAAGAAACCCTAATGGGAGAAATAAATGAAGATCTGAACAAATGTCCCCTTGCACGTGGCTGAAGGGAATACAGGTAATCCTCAGGCCGATACACAAATTTCATGCAATGTCCATTGAAATTTCAGTGAAGGCACTTGGTCAAACCTCCTCAAATGGCAGCAAAAACCCCAAAGAATAGTTTGGGGAAAGAAGAGAACAAGGCCACAGTGACAGACAACACACCCTCCTGAAATTCAAAATACAAAACAACATGACAGTGACCAAAAGCCCCGTGGTACCAGGTTAAAAGATAGAAAGTCAAAGGTCATATGGGACAAGTTCACAAATGGATCTAAATGGATACATGAGGAACAAGAACTCACCAATGGAAGGGAGAACCATTTTTTCCTGTAAATAAACACCGCTGGGACAACTGCTATGCAGCAAAGATTTTAACTTGTACATGCATCTCACACCTAAATAAACCCTGCACCGGTTATTTTTTTTAATGTTTATTTATTTTTGAGAGAGAGAGAGAGAGAGAGAGAGTGAGCACGAGCGGGGGAGGGGCAGAGAGAGAGGGAGACTCAGAATCCAAAGCAGGCTCCAGGCTCCGAGCTGTCAGCACACAGCCCAACGCGGGGCTCGAACCCACAAACTGTGAGATCATGACCTGAGCTGAAGTCGGACGCTTAACCGACTGAGCCCCCAAGCACCCTGTTTAGTGACATTATTTTTAAATATATAAGTTATAAAGGGGACATTTTTACATTCAAGGTCATAAAGTTATCAGTAACCAGATGGCTGGGTTCAATTTTATTTTAACTTTGGTATATAAAACTAAAAAAAATAAAATAAAATAAAAATGAAAGCAAATAAGGCGACTGTATTTGTTCCCTAGGGCTGCCGTAACAAAGTACCACAGACTGGAAGGCTTAAACGACCTATATTATTTTCACACAATTTTGGAGACTAGAAGTCTGAGGCGGTGTCAGGAGGCATGGTTTCTTCCGAGGCCTCTCTCCTGGCCTCACAGATGACTGTCTTCCTGTATCTTAAAATTTTTTTTAAATGCTTATTCATTTTTGACAGAGAGACAGAGACAGAGCACCAGCAGGGGAGGGGCAAGGAGAGGGGGAGACACAGAACCTAAAGCAGGTTGCAGGCCCTGAGCTGTCAGCACAGAGCCCGACCGGGGGCTCGAACTCACAGACCATGAGATCATGACGGGAGCTGAAGTCAGACGCTCAACCGACTGAGCCACCCGGGCACCCCTAGCTTCCTGTATCTTCACATGGTCTCCCCTCCGGGTGTCCCCGTGTCCGAATTTCCTCTTCTTACAAGGACACCAGATTGGATTAGGATTGGGGCCCACCCTAATGACTTCATTTTAACATAACCACCGCTTTAAAGACCCCTACTCAAAATAGTCACATTCTGAAGCAGTGGGGGTTAAGACTTCAACATAGGAATTTGAAGGGGACACAATCCAGCCTATAATAGCAACAGAGAGGACATTATTTGGGATGTGGCAAATACAAGTTCAATATTCAAAATTAAGTACTGCTATCGATTTAAGATCTGTTTCTAGCATTTGCTGTCAGGGCTGCTGCAAGCACATCCACCATCTGCTTGTCCCTCCAGGTGGACACAGCCCTGAGCTGTTGCTCCCCATTCAGTGAGCGGAGTATAGTCTGCTATTCCTCGGCCAGGTGCCCTTGTGCAATGAACAACCTGCCCAACCATACTCAGAGGTGCAGGGGCTGGTGGTCAAAGAAGTGAACAGAGAACTGTGAATGAGCCCGTGGAAAAATGTGTCTATCCGCAGCCCAGAGAGCTGTGGGACAAGGGATACACTCATGTGTTGCCAAGACAGTTCCAAAATGTGGTGAGCAGCTGTGTGTGCAGTCCTGCACGGTTCTCCCATTTCCCAGATGATACTCGGATAACCCACAACTTTTGGCCCAGGCAGGAGAACCCAGTCTAGAAAGGTATCACTGACGGTAGAAATTGAAAGGTAGTGAAACGTTTAGGGGCGCCCAGGTGGCTCTGTCAGTTAAGCGCCCAAATTTGGCTCAGGTCATGATCTCACGGTTTGTGGGTTCGAGCCCCACGTCGGGCTCTGGGCTGACAGCTTGCAGCCTGGAGCCCGCTTCGGATTCTGTGTCTCCCTCTCTCTCCACCCCTCCCCCACTCACACTCTGTCTCTCTCTGTCTCTCAAAAATGAATAAACGTTAAAAATTAAAAAAAAAAAGAAAAAGAAAAAGGCAGCGAAACATTTAGAAACAACAGACGGCCAGAAATCGGAAGGAGCAGTGTCAGCAGGGAAGAGCGTGACGAGAGTCACAGAGGCAAACGTGACTGTGTGGCTGACGTGGAGAGACGAGCAAGCGGCAGAGGCTAAGAGGAGGAGAACGCGGAACGGCACACGCCTATTCCTAGGGCTGCATTTTGCAGATGCCTGAGTGCCTAACACACACTCGGAAGGGATGGAAGGGCTGCTAAGAAACGGAGGTTCCAAGGGTTTTAGAAAGCGTCCTGCCCGAACAGATTTTTTGATGGAAAGCAAAGCAGAAAGATGATGCCTTCTGGAACACAGCGGACGTGCTAGCTGTTAGATGAGGGCAGAAGGATGTCCAGCCCCGGTCATGCTGATCACTTGGGAGATGCCCGCAAAATCAGAGGATACTTTCCCATGGCCGAGCCGGGGCCCCGTCACTCTGCCCAACACCCAGCCGGTGGCCAGTTCCTAAGGGGCGGAGCTCAGGACAGGGCAGGGTGGGCGGGGGGAACTGTCTATGGAAAGAGGTACAGACCGGTCAGCCGGGCCTGGGCGGCACTGGGGCTGCAGGAAGAATGAAAGCCGGGCACCACCACCCCCGGGCTACGACACACACCACTGCCAGGTGCCCCTACGCACACACCTCACAGTCAACTCACACTCAGGGACACCGACACACCCCAACATCCCCACCAAACGCCAGCACCATCCACACACTCCCGTATCTCCCCCGCAGACACCCCCACACCCCCACAGGGACACCTGCACCCCCACAGACACACCCACACACCCCCGGACACGCCTGCACCTCCCGGGCACATAGGATTTGTACGTAAACCCACACACACCCACAAAAAAGCCCCTGCAGACACACGCCCACAACCTCCAGAGAAACACACACAGACACATACACCATATATTCAGACACTGTCCACATAAACCCACACAGCCATCAACACACACCTCAACTACACATCCCTACAGACACCCGCAAACACACACACATCGCCAACAAGTCCTCTCCACAGCCCCCCACGCCTTCATCTAGACATGTACACCCTGCACGAGCACCCCCCCCCAACACACACCACGTACACATACACCCTCTGGACAGAGCTGTCACTCGGTCTCATTCCCCAGTGTCTAGGGGACTCCTATTTGCGATTCTGGAGGATGAGTGTAGGCTGCTAGGATCCAATGCATATGCAGCCTCGTGGATCCTCCGACCTCCTTCTGAGGGATCAGCCTGGGGTCAGCCTGGGGTGACCTCACGGGGAGCGGCGGGAGTCTGCCCGGTCCTTTTTGACTCCGGGTGTTCTCTAAAGCAGACTTGCTCACACCTGGGCGTCCTCACCGCTCCCAGAAATGCCACAGGCCTGTGTCAAACGCACACACCCCGGGGCCGGCCCGGGGGCGCCCACGCTACCCCCACCCTCCCAGCCTAGCGCATACACCCCAGGGCCCCGGGCAGAGGGGGACCAGGGGTGGAGGGACTGTGGGTACGCAGCACGCACAGCCCAGGCTGGATTGTCAAATGCCCGTTAACGGAGCAGCTCCCTCCTGGGATGTGACCGCCCCGGGTCCCGTGTCTCCACCAGCTTGTGTGCCCAAGAGGAAGAGGAAGCGGGAGATACAGGGCAATGCTCTAAAGCCCCGAAACCTTAGCCTCCCGCGGTCAGATCCCCTTACACCGCAATCGCTCCCACCTGACCCCCCAGCCTGGCCTGAGGGACTCTGGGGGGGCGGGGAGGATGGCCAGAGCCAGTCAGGGGGGAGAACATGGCATGGAGGCCAGACAGGCCCACCTCCCCCGATACCACGTCCCTCTCCTCACCACACGAGTCGGGTCCCAGCCCACTCGACGGGGGAGGCTGGCCAAGCCCTGTGCCTTAGCCAGTCTCCAAACCCCACTCAGAGCCCACTGGAGCCAGGACCTCGGGCAAAGTCAAGGTGGCCCTGGACCCTCAAACATTTCATTATCCTCCTCCCCAGAGAGCCCGCAGCTCCCTTAAGTTAAGTTCGCCCCCCTCGTACCCTCAGCCCCCACCCGGTGCCCCTGTCACCCCCTCCAGCCTGGACCCCAACGCCGGCCCGGTCCTCCTCCGGAGCAGGTGGGACCCGAAGGACTCAGCCTGGCCTCTGGCCTTCCGGGCGTCGGGGTGAGGGTCGCTGGGAGTTCCTCTGTACCTTAGCGGCTGGCTCTGGCTCTGGCTCTGGCTCTCGCTCCGGCCAGGCTCCGGGCAAGACCCTTCCAGAGGCGCTTCTGGGGCCGTGTCTTCCTCCGGGGCCTGCAGCCACCGAAGCTCCTCAGGCTGCAAGGCCTGGTACCAGGGTGGGGGGCCGCCTTCGGGGCCCAGCACAGGGCTGGCAGCCTCCCGGTCAGCTCCGCAGGCCCCCCGGCCCCCCGGCCTCACCACGGCCCCCGGGAGCTGCAGGAATCGCTGCATCGGACACCAGGTCCTGCTCCGAGATGAGACCCAGCTGACCAGGGAGCTGGGGACGCCTGTCCCTGTTACCAGACGGCCCGCCTCCCAGACTCAGTAACCGGACACTGGCAGGCAGGGAGGCTCCGGTTTCCCGTTCACTGCTCAGAGACGAGGACTTGAGAGGGGGAGGAAGGCAGCGACTGGGGACTGAGCCGCCCCGATCTCCCACCAGGGGGCGGGGGGGCCGTGGTCAGGGGAGCTGATCCAGACAGGGGTGAGGGACCCACTCCTCACCTCCACTCTCCGGCCGCGTCTGGACCTCTGCCTCCCCAGAACCGCTCTTCCTCAGAAATCCTGCACGCCTGCTCCCCACTCGGACCGAAGCCAGAGCCAGGTCCCGGACTCCTGCCTTCCTATCAGCTTGGTCTTCCCTCTGCTTCCCCCCTCCCTGGCCCAGGCCCCCCAGGTCCATCCCTGCAGCTGCCCTCTCACTCACACCCTTGGCCTTCCGTCCGTACCGCCCCTCCCCTGCCAGGAGCAGGTGGCTTCAGACCCCCTTGACGCGCCTCAAATCCCCACCCACGGCCTGGCTCGTACCTTACCACTTGCTTCTCACAGAAAATGAGAGGCCTTAGATAACATCCCCTGCAGCTCCAGGCATCTGTGTCTCCTCTCCTCCTGCCCCCCTCCGCCCGGGCAGAGTGATCCTCCTCCAAGCCAGGCAGTGCTCCCATCACCCAGCGGCCCAGGCCCCCCCGTAGCTCCCTTCAGCCTCGCCCTCTCCCTCTCCGGGTTGCTGGCTCCTTCCCACCAGCAGTTAGACTTGTTCCAGCCCCTCCCACCCTCACAGTGAAGACAGATAACAACACAAATAAAATACACAAACCTTCTTGAACGAATTCTCTCCCCCAGCAACTCTTTCTCTCTCTCCCCTGTACACACTTCTTGAAAGCAAATTTCCCATCTTCCGGGTTTTATTTATTCACCTCCTATTTGCTTCTCTACTCACTCCAATCTGGCTTTCGATGCTGATTAGAACTCAGGGCTGGGGCGCCTGGGAGGCGTCCGACTCCTGATTTTGGCTCAGGTCACAATCTCATCCTCGTTCGTGGGATCGAGCCCGCACTGGGCTGACAGCACAGAGCCCGCTTGGGATTCTCTCGCTCCCCCTCTCTCTGCCCCTCCCCCACTCACTCTCTTTCTCAAAGTAAATAAATAAACTTAAAAAAAAGAAAAGAGGTGGCGCCTGGGTGGCTCAGGCGGCTGAGCGACCAGCTTCAGCTCAGGTTGTGATCTCGTGGTCGGTAAGTTCGAGCCCCACGTCGGGCTCTGTGCTGACAGCTCGGAGCCTGGAGCCTGCTTCGGATTCTGTGTCTCTCTCTTCCTCTGCCCCTCCCCCACTCACGCTCTGTCTCTCTTGTGCTCTCTCTCTCTCAAAAAAATAATAAGCATTAGAAAGAAAAAAGTTTTTAAAAAAATAAAAAGAATTTAAGGCTGAGGGGCCGCCATGATGTCTGCAAGTTGCATGGTTCAGCCAAAAATCAGTATGGCTCGATGTTAGAAAAAGCAAATACAGCAGAGCGTCAACATCAGTTGGATCTAGGTGGAGGGCGTACGTATTCCTCACATTACACACTCAACTTTTCTGTATGTTTTAAGCTGTTCATGATAGAATGTTGGGGAAAAATAATCTAGCTCCTCCTCTTCTGATTTTGTCAGACTTGTCCCCCAGGACAGGAGGTGGGACCTGGAGCAAGGAGGGGTTGACCTTCTCTTTGTCAAATCAGTGGTCGTCTTCCCTTGTTTGAGTGGACATTGCTGATTGCTTCCTCCTTCTTGAAACATTTTGTTTCCCTCCAGCCTTTGGTTTACTTTTTCTCAGTAACCTTGAAACACTTCCCCCTGCATTCTGGTCATCCCTAAGGTATCTTTAGGGTTCATACCCGTGTGCCGTCTGAACTCATTTTTTAAATTAATTAATTAATTAATTTTTAATCTTTACTTTTGAGAGAAAGAGAGAGAGAGTGCACAGAAGAGGGGCAGAGAGAGAGAGAGAGAGGGAGACACAGAATCCAAAGCAGGCTCCAGGCTCTGAGCTGTCAGCACAGAGCCGACGCGGGGTTTGAACCCACCAACAGCTAGATCATGACCTGAGCTGAAGTCTGACACTTAGCCCACTGAGCCACCCAGGCGCCCCTGAACTCATTTTATATACTCTCCCTGGGTTATCTTAACTTCCTTCTGTGGCTTTGATTAACATACATATGTTAATAATCTCTCCTGGAATCCAAATCCTAAAATCCAGCTACCTCCTAGGCTTGAATATCCCTCAGGGTTTACAATCCCAGCCTGTCAAAAGTTGGCCTCACCATTATTTTCCCGAATTTGCTTGTAACATCTTTATTTCCAATCACACTGTACAGCAACCACCATCTATCCAGTTACAAGAAATGGTAACCTGAGTATTATTCTTATCTTCTCCCCCCAGTTAATCATCAGTCTGTGACTTCTATCCCCTCAAGAGCCCTCAGATCCTCTGCCCCCACCATAGTCTAGCCCACCATCATGTCTCCTTCCCCCAACACTCAACCTCCCCTCCCCAGGCCTTGTCTCCTGCTTAAACCAGCACACCTCCAATCTCCTCTCCACAATCCAGCCTAGAATCCTTCTAAAATGCAAATCTGATATCCCCTGCTTAGAACTCCTCGCCACTTTGGCACCTTCCCACCCTCATTTCTGGTCACTCGGAGGCCTGGCGCAGCGATTTGATTCTGGCCATCCGTACTAGCACCTACAAAACCTAAAAGCTTTTCCTCTGCCTGGAACATTCCTCACTCCCCCCTCTCCCTGTTCCCCAGGGCCAGAGACCAGCTCTCCGCACCCCTCCGGCTGTCCACCCCCCAACACAGATTCTCCCTCTGGGGCAACCCTCCAGAGCAACTAGAGGGTGGGGACCGGTTCAGGTTCACGCCTGTATTCACAGTGACTGGGATGAGAATGGACACAGCAGTCCCTGAAAAATGCTTGTTTCAAGATTTACAAATAAACGAATGAACCAACGAATGAGCCAAAGGTGGAGGGGAAGAGTGGGAAGCCCAGGTGGGGTTGAAGTACAGGGGCAAAGTGGGAAGCAGGGGTGCGGCCTGGGGGTGCTAGCGTGGGGCCAGAATGAGGAACGTGGACTTGCACGAGGGGCCGGGCCGTGGAGGTTCTGGGTGCACACCCCGGGCCGGCCTTCCCGGAGAGGCCCCAAGCTGGACCTCACGGCCTCTGCCCCCTCCCGCGCGGTCCTCAGGAGCCCGCTCGCCCCGCGCGAAAAAGGCGGGGAACCGGTGATGCAAACCCACACCCAGCGGGCACGCCTGGGGCGGGAGGGTGCGCCCATCCCCCGCCAGCCTCCAGCCCCTCCCCGGGTCCCGGGTGGGCCCTCGGGCGGCGCGCGGCGCGGGAGGACAGGGCCGCGAGGGTCGGGCCGCGGCGGG
>NW_024412416.1:4244513-4255816 GCF_014898765.1 Herpailurus yagouaroundi | reverse complement strand
GGAGGGGGCAGGGCGGGCTTCCGGGCCGCGCGGCCGGGCCGCTGTCCATGGTGCCGGCGCGCCGCGCGCTCCCTCACCGCTTGTAGTCGGAGGAGAAGATGCCGCCGCTCGCGGGGTCGTGGCCGTACTCGGGCTCCCCGGGGCCGGCGGAGCCGCCCTTGTCTTCGCCGTAGGCGGGGGCGGCCGACATGGGGCTGCCGGAGAGAGCGCTTCGCGGGGGCGGAGGCCGCGCGGCCGGGGTGCTGCTGGGACCGAGGAGGCGAGCGCAGGCCCGGCTCCGCGGAGGCCGCAATCTGCGCGGGCGGAGGCAGCGCGCGGATTTATCAATCAGGGCCGCGCGGGGAGGCTCTTAAAGGCACCGGCGCCTGCGGAGCGGAGGGCGTGTCCGCGGAGGGGGCGGGGCGGTGCCGCAGGGTCTGGCCCCGCCCGAATCCCTCGGAAATCCCCGCCTTCCTTCCCCCTCCGGGTAAGGGAGGTTCCTGTCCCTTAGAGGGACTGTTCCGGGGGTGGGTGGAGGCCGCTGGACTGAGGATGGGACAGCCTTCCGGGAGACGCACAACGCCTTCCCTCACCACCCCCACCCCCGACCACAGGGTCTCGGTGGAAGGGCCTCCAGGGACTCCGCTCATTCCCGACACGGTCACCGATGCTCACCCACGCAGTGGAAGGAAAGCAGGGGACTGAAGAGAAGGCTGTGCCACAGGGCTGGGGGTCCTAGAGCAGGAAGGAGGCACTGCCCTGGGAGACCCGCTTCGGAGACCAAAGACGCTCCCTCTCCCAGCTCCATCTTGCCTACAAAATCTGGGCCCCTCTGATGGTGTCTTGCTTTCTCATCAGGAAGCCAGAAGGCTAGCTGGAGGTGACAATTTAAGTCTGGTCCAGGAGAGGAGCCTACAGCAGGCTTCGGGTAGAGAAATAGACACCGAATAGAAGGGGCAGTGAACCCCGAATCCAGCTTTGCAATATAGTTTAATGACCACTTCTGAAGCCGCCGTGCCCACTCAGGATGGCCTGAGGTCACACCTATCCACAGTCAAGTTCAGGTCCACTGACACCTAGGAAGAAACGGATAGGGCTGGGTTAGGGTCTGGTGTGACAGCCAGGACTCCTGGATCATGTGAGGCTTCCAACTCAGATCCGAAGGCGTGAAGCACAACCCTCCACCCCCCCACCCCCCCACCCCCACTTCCCCTGAGGAAAGGCTGCCTGGATCTAGAGAGAAAGTAGTGGCCAGGCTGGAGAAAGGGATGGGATCTAGTTGGGCCTGAGTTTGGCACATCAGGTTGGATGGCTGGGTCTCTCGACTGGGCTTGGAGGAGAAGGTGAAGAGGGCTTGACCTGGAAAGTGGAAGAGTTTATAGGGCTGAGTGTTGGATCTCAGCATCTCCAGAATCAGAATTTGTGGGCACAGAAAGAGGGCTCTATAGGTAGGTTCCACTGGGCGAATGGGCATGGGGGTTAACAAGGACCAGGGCAGTGCCTAGGTTTGGAAGTTGGTAGGCTGAAGGAAATAGATGTGCCTAGGATCTGTGAGCTGGGGCCTTCCTGGATGGTCCCAAGAGACTTTCAGAGAAGTAGAACCTCACCAAGTTGGCAGGCTAGTTTGCTTCTGGGTGCTTTGGGTCTGCCAGAGTAAAGTGGATCTTGAGTTTGACGAGCATGGCCTGGGTGGGGAGAGACAGTACCAGTTCTGCAGGAGCACACTGGTTAGCTCTGGAGGCGGGCTGGGATCACGAGTGGGTAGCTGGGCCAGACTCACCCAGCTAATAGGACTGCCATCTATCTGTAGGGGATCTGGATGGGCCCCGGAGTCGGAGTAGACCCAGTGTAAAGTGCAGCAGTTGCTGCGCATGGGGTGATGGGGGGGTGGGTCTGAGTCCATTGCCTCGTCCACGGTCAAGGCCACCACGTCTACGCAGCACACGCCACAGCAGAGAGCGGGGGTGTAGCAGCAGGCACTGCCCGTTTAGATACAACGGCTTTGCAGGAACACAGAGACGTGTGAAGCCTGTGGCTGATTATATTCCTGCCTGCAGGGATCACCCGATGGGTGCAAGTCAGAGCCAGTTAGGTCCTGTGACCCCAGTGCCGTGATCCTGCACCCAAATCTCCCAGGACCCCGGGGCCCTGAGCCCCATTCCCTGGGTGCCCAAGCGCCCATCTTCAGAGACTCACCCCTCCAGCTAGGGGCCTGCAGTTTTCATTCTCTTGTGCCCTGCCCACTGGTAGAACAGGGCTTGGATGGGCGGCCTCTCTAGCAGACTAGGGCCAATGTTTCAGGCGGAGATGCTCACCTTCGAGGCGGATGATCTCCCCATGGCCACAGCACACGCCCACATGGGCCCCGCACCAGTGTCCAGCAGCGGACAACAGCCTGCACAGGAAGAGGTCTTACGGCTCAGGCTCGCTGCCCTCTAATTCCATGGCCTCCCAGTGCTACCCCAGGAAAGCCTCAGAGAGGAAGGACTGGATGGTAGTGACCGCCCCAGTCAGGGCCTGAGAGGAAACGGGGACCAGACCTGTTTGCGCAGGGGGGGGTGCTAGTTCCTTCTGCCGGTCATCAGTGGAGACCTGTCTTCTCCAGACATCCCACCTGGGGGAAAACAAGACACGCTGAGGACTTATGCTCCAGGGGCTAGGCTTCACTAACCCACACCTGCCTCCATGTGCTGAAGAACTCCAGAGGCCTGGACATCACCGATGGACAAATCCTGCCCTGAGCCACCACTAAGAACTCAGTTCCCAGTGACTGGGACCTACTCCTCATCCAATGTTTTCTTCTCCTCTTAAATTCCAGCCTTTCCATTCCGCCCCTTTCCTCAAACATCTCCCACCTTGCCATTCCCTGGAGGCAACACCAAGAACTGCATGTACTTGAGTTGAGCAGAAGCCCTGAAGAAACAGAAACCTGGGTGACATCTGGACCCAAGAGAGGCCTCTCCTCCCAAGCCTGAGTGGACCGAGTCCCCTCCAATAACAAATATCTATGGAGCAACTGTTCATTTGATGCTTACTACAATTCTACAAGATGGGTACAGGATCCCTGTTTTCAGGATAAGGAAACTGAGGTCCACGGAGGTTCCACATCGCTGGAGTGCACACAGCTTAATGTAGGTGTGCATGACTGTATGTGTCTGATCACCTTTACCTTCCTTTCTAGAAGGAAGTAAGAAACCCATTTAGTTCAGATTTGTCCTATCTACTGGGAAGAGAGTGCCCTGGGGACTTGGAAGGATGGCCCCCAGACTGTGCCTGAGATGTGGCCTCAGAGAGTGCCTGGAAAGGGGGCGAAAATAGGGCCTGGTGAGTGCCCAGCGGTCCCAGCTGCAGAAGCCCTGGGAGAAAGAAGTAGACCCCTCCCCACCCGGTCCCCAGCTCCCCCTCTGCTCCCCCACCCCCCATGTCTGGGTATTTTCGTTGGAAGGGAGGGACTTGACTCCAACAGATTTGACTTGGAGAGGAAGGACTCATATGCAAATGAGGAGCCGGACTGCCCCAGGCTGCTTTATGGAGTGCCAACCACAATGTGGCCATGGCTCCCCATCCCCCAACACTTCCTTAGGTCCTTCCTGATCCCAGTCTGTAGTCTCCTCTACTTATTCCTGGGTGAGTCTCATCTTCCCAGACTGGGAGCTGTGAAAGAGTCAGGTGACTAACTCATCCCAGTTTGCCTGGAACATTCCAGGTTTGTTTTTTGTTTTTATTTTTATTTATTTATTTTTTTAATTTTTTTTCAACGTTTATTTATTTTTTTTCGGGACAGAGAGAGACAGAGCATGAACGGGGGAGGGGCAGAGAGAGAGGGAGACACAGAATGGGAAACAGGCTCCAGGCTCTGAGCCATCAGCCCAGAGCCTGATGCGGGGCTCGAACTCACGGACCGCGAGACCATGACCTGGCTGAAGTCGGACGCTTAACCGACTGCGCCACCCAGGCGCCCCTATTTTTTAACGTTTATTCATTTTTGAGAGAGATAGATAGAGTGTGAGTGGGGGAGGGGGAGAGAGAGAGGGAGACACAGAATCTGAAGCAGGCTCCAGGCTCTGAGCTGTCAGCACAGAGCCTGATGCAGGGCTTGAACCCACGAATGGTGAGATCATAACCTGAGCCGAAGTCGGACGCCTAACCGACTGAGCCATCCAGGCGCCCCCATTCCAGGTTTTAAAACACATCCCGAACCCAGGAAAACCTGGATGACTCATCACCCTAGGTTCAGGTCTCTCCCTTTCCATCTGCCTTGACTTCAGGAGACCACAGTCATGTGCACAGTCCTGTGGCCATAGGTCATGCTCTCCTGCAATCCTCCTAACAGGGAGGGCACCGTGGTTCCTGTTTCCCTCTCCGGCTTTGTCATTAGGCCAAGGAGCCGTCACAGCTGGATCCTGGCCCCTATTGGGACAGCAGACATCCCACCTGGGGAGAAAACAAGACACGCTGAGGACTTCTGCTCCAGTTACCTGGGATGTGAAGCTCATCTAGGGAGAAAAAACCCAAAACCCAGCTATCACCACCTGGCCGCTCAGGAGGGAGGGGCCAGGCCACTGCCCCTCCCACAGATCCCCCTAGGCTGTGCCCTGTTTGTGCCCACAGCTCTGTGCTGCAGTCCTGGGACTGGGAGGCGGAGTCCCGACTGAGCCACTTCTCTATGTGGGACATCACGTGTGCCACTTCCTCCCTGTGGGCCTCAACTTCCTCATCTGTGAACTGGGGATAGTAAGCCCAGAAGGCTGGGCCTCACAGGACCATTGTGAGGCACAGAGAGCTCTTTGTGAGCCGGACGAGGAGAGCCGGGCAGTATTGGCTTCTCTTTGGTCCTCCCGTGAGGGTGCAGAGTTTGGCGTGAGGGGTAGAGAGGTGGAGAGAATGCATTTTTCTCGGCTGAGAGGAGAACAATGGGCCCTCAGAGGCTGTTGCCTCCCTGTGACCCCTGCCCCAGAGCTCTCAGGGAATCACCCGGCTGGAAAGGCCTTGGCGAGCAGGGCTCCACCTCTGACTCTCCCTCTGAAAAGTTCCCTGTGGTGGCGGTGGTGGGAAGGATGGGGACACTTTGGCCACCATCAGCCAGGCCCTGGAATTTGAGTCAGGGTCTGGATGAGGAGATGCCCCTTCAGATAGTGGATCTGGGTCTACATGTGGTGCTCCATCAATAATAATAGTAATAGTAATAGTAATAGTAATAGTAATAGTAATAGTAATAGTAATAGTAACAGTAATAGTAATAATAATAATAAATATCTATTGCTAAAAACCTGTGCTAAAGCCCCATTTAGCCCTAACAACGGTCATAAAATAGATAATGTTGTTTTCGTTCCCATTTTACAGATGGGGGGACCAAGCCTCGCAAAGATTGCCAAGGTTACAAGCTAGTAAGTGGAGAAACCGGGATTCAACCACAGATGATCTGGTCTAGTGCCCTTGACCTTAACCACTGCACAGTACTACCTCTCTCGAGCTGCAGCGCACGAGTGTTCCCCCTGCCCCAGGATGTACCGACCCCATGTGTGCTTCCTGAGCTGGAGAAGCGGCCGCCCTTCCCTTTGACTTTCATAGAGCCACGCCACCATTCTCTGTAGGAGAAGAAAGGAGCAAGGCCCCTGGAGCTGTGAGCAAGAGCCCAGGGCACAAAACAGCTCAGTCTCTTGGCACCTTCCCAACAACGCTGCCTGCCCTGTGGGGGCTTTGCTGGGGGCCCGAGCTTTTCCTCCTTTCAGCCCCACTGAGGCTTCGGGGAGACAGAATGAGGATGCTAGCCTTGCAAATGGACGTGGGCCTACCAGGCAGTCTCTCCGAGGCCCCTTCACGACCTCAACCCAACGGGGTCCTGTCACTGAGCACAGACACTGTGGGGCCATCGTGGTGGCCCTAGGCTCTGTGGCTGTAGTCGGAACTCCTGGCCCCTCCCATCCCCCTTCAGTCTAGCCCTGGACAGAGTTCCTCTGTGGGAAGCAAGGTTTTGGGGTCACTGCCCTCAGCTGGCCATCTCAGTCAGAACAAGGGTCGAGGCTCCCTATTGGGGCTGAGCAGGCCCTTCCCTGGAGCCCCCAGCTCACTCTGCTCCAGGCCACCCTTCCCTCACAAAGGCTTTGGTCACCCCCCCCCTCTTGTCACAGAGTAATCCCACCTGGATCCCAGCCCCCAGCCCAAGCAGCTTACCCTGCAGGCGCACCCCACACCTCGCTAGGCGCTCTCCTCTGCAGCCAGAGCAGAGTGGACAAGCTGTCCGTCCCTCCGGCAGAGAAGGGAGCCAAGCAGGAAGCCCTGGCACCCCATTCTGCGCACTGAGGCCTTGGCCAGTCTGATGGCAGCTCGCCCCCTTGGCAACGCAGGAGCCAGGTGGCAGCCAATGACTGTGAGGCTGGGGTCTGGGGTGGGTTATTGGTGCCCTCATTCACCTTCTCTCTCTTCTTCCCAGTGTTCTGCCCCTCCCCCCACATCTGACCTGTACTTATCCCCTCACTGGCCTCTAGGGTCCCCAAGTGCCCCATCCCCACCCTACTGCGGTCTGAGAAACTCTCTATATATTCCCTTTAAATTTATTGAGACTTGCTTTATCCACTAACATATGGTCTATTTTGGTGGATATACTATGTGCATTTAAAAAATATTTATGTTGCACATTCAGGTACAGTATTCTAGATATATCAGTTAGGTCAACATGGCTGATTAATGCTGTTCAGATCATCCATATCTTTACTGATTTTTTGTGTAGTTTTTCTACCAGTTGCTAAGAGAGGAACATTAAAACTTCCAACTATGATTGTGAGATGGTCTACTTCTCCCTTTAGCTCTGCTGAGTTTTGCTCTGTAGATTTTGAAACTCTGTTGGATACATAAACATTTTATGATTGTGACGTCTTTCCGATGACTTGACTTTGCATCGTTATGAATGTCCTTCCTTATCTCTGCTAATACGTTTTGTGTTGAAGTCTATTTCATCTGATATGCTATTTGCAGGTTCTGTATTTTACCATCCTATTACTTTCAATTTATGTCTTTATATTTATTTTTATTTATTTTTTTTTTTTTAATTTTTTTTTCAACGTTTTTTTATTATTTATTTTTGGGATAGAGAGAGACAGAGCATGAACGGGGGAGGGGCAGAGAGAGAGGGAGACACAGAATGGGAAACAGGCTCCAGGCTCTGAGCCATCAGCCCAGAGCCTGACGCGGGGCTCGAACTCACAGACCGCGAGATCGTGACCTGGCTGAAGTCGGACGCTTAACCGACTGCGCCACCCAGGCGCCCCATATGTCTTTATATTTAAAGTGCATCTCTTAGACGGAATATAGGTGAGTCTTGTTTTAATTCATTTTGGCAATCTCTGCCTTTAAGCTGTTTAGTCCATAGATACTTAATAAATAATTGATATGGTTGGACTTAGGTCTACCATTTTTTAATTTTCCTTTTGATTTTTGTTCCTTTGTTTTCCCTTTCCTGTCTTCTTTTAACATATTCAAGTATTTTTTAAGAATTCTATTTTATCTATTAATAGCTCTACCTGTGTTTTATATTTCAGTAGTGTCTCTAGGTATTGCTACGTATCTACTTAACTTTTCACAAACTACCTGAGAGAGAATATCAAACAACTTCATATAAAATGTAGATTTGTAAACATATGTGTCCAATACCACTATCCCCTACTTTATTTGTTATGCTGTATTTGTTATATATATTATAGTTTACATACTTTATACTTACATATTTTATACTTACATACTTTATACTTACATACCTTATAAGCCAGAAGGTAATGTTATAATTTTTGCTTTAAAGTGTCCTATCTTGGGGTGTCTCGGGTGGCCTAGTCGGTTAAGCATCCCACTTTTGATATTGGCTCAGGTCATGATCTCACACTTTGTGAGATCGAGCCCTGCACAGGGCTCTGGTTGACAGCACAGCACACACACATGCGTGTAAGTCTCTCAAAATAAATCCATAAACATTAAAAAAAAAAAGTGTCCTATCTTTTAGAGAAAGAAGACAAAATAGTCTTCTATATTTACTCAGACATATACCAAATTGAAATATATTTAACATACAATGTTATATTAGTTTCAGGCGTACAACATGATGATCCGACGATTCTGTGCCTTTCTCGGGGCTCGTCAAGGTGAGTATACTCTTTTTTTTTTTTTTTAATTTTTTTTTTCAACGTTTATTTATTTTTGGGACAGAGAGAGACAGAGCATGAACGGGTGAGGGGCAGAGAGAGAGGGAGACACAGAATCGGAAACAGGCTCCAGGCTCTGAGCCATCAGCCCAGAGCCTGACGCGGGGCTCGAACTCCCGGACCGCGAGATCGTGACCTGGCTGAAGTCGGACGCTTAACCGACTGCGCCACCCAGGCGCCCCAAGGTGAGTACACTCTTAATCGCATTTATCTATTTCACCCATCCTTCCATCCACCTCTTCTCTGGTAGCCACTGGAACTGTTCTGGTTTTTGTTTGTCCTCTTTATTCATTCATGACGGTCTGAGGTTTTCTCTGATATCATTTGCATTCATCCTATTGGATACAGAATTCCATATTAATGGGTTTTTCTTTCAGAACTTTGAAGATTCCCCCACTATCGCCTGACTTTCATGGTTTCAGGTGAGAAGTCCATGAGAACGGAAAACATTGTTCTCCAACATGTCATGTGGTTGTCATCTTAGGCCACTTTCAATATTTTCTCTTTATCTCTCTTTTCAGCAGTTTGATTGTGACATGCCTAAGAGTGGTTTTATTCATATTTACCTATCTTATGCTTCCCTGAGATTTTGAATCTGAAATTTTTTGTCTACAAGATATAGGGAAACAAATTATATATGCATACATACATATATATGTAGCCATTAATTCATCACATTTTTTTCTACCCTGATTTCTTTCTCCTCTCTTCCTGGAGCTCCAATTAATGCCATCACCTAAATATTGATAGGTCATTTTTTTTCAATATTTTTTTCTCAGTCTCTTCTCAATATTTTCTTTCATTGACCCTTTCTTTGGACATCATTAATTTGCTGTTAAACTCACTGAATTTTTAATTTTATTTTCAGTTCTTGAATTTCTATTTTTTAAATATTTTTTTCTGTATTAAGATTTCTCATTCATGTATTCATTAACACTCTTTTCCTTAAACTCTTTTGTAGATATTTATAATAGCTGCTTCAAAGACACCTCTCCCCCACAAACATTTGGGTGGTCTTAGTATTTACTGCTACTGTCTGACCTTTCTATTAACACTGAATTACATTTGCAGGGGGGGAGCAGTCTAGGATTTAAAAAAATTCTATACTGGACATTGGGGATGATACATTATACAGATTCTGGATTCTTTTATCTTCTGAAGAACATTGATTTTTGTATTAGTAGACAGTCAAATTAGTAACTTGAACTTGGGGCAACTGGGTGGCTCAGTCGGTTAAGTGTCTGACTTCGGTTCAGGTCACGATCATGGTTTGTGAGTTCAAGCCCTGCATTGGGCTCTGTGCTGACAACTTGGAGCCTGCTTCAGATTCTGTATCTCCCTCTTTCTCTGCTCCTCTCCTGCTCACTTCCGTCTCTCTCAAAAATAAACACTTAAAAAGAAAAGCATTAAAATTAAAAAAAAATAGCTTGAACTTGATCTTGTATTTGTATAGTTTTGGTTCAACCTTCGTCATGGTGAGTTTAAGTTTCCCCATTATTATTAAAGTGAATTTCTTAGTCCTGCCACTTGGGTCTTCCAGAACATGGCCCTTTTGGGATTTCAGTGGACAGTCCAAGCTCTTCTGAGTTTATGAAAATCAAACTACAAATTCTGACTCTCTTGTGGCAGGCAGCAGTTGAAATATCTGCCTTTTGCTTCCTGCCTTTGAGCTGTTGCTTTCCACTGGACCAGGAATTGAGGGATTTCATATGCAGATTTAGGGGATTTCTTCTCTTCAGCTTCCTCCCCTCTGGGTTTTCTCCCTCAATATCCGGCTGCTCTGGCAGCACTGAACTTTATCCACCAATATCTTTTCGTAAAAAACTATAGTTGCCATATGTACTTTACATTCCCAGGACTTATTATTTTATAACTGGGAGTTTTGACTACCTTCACCCATCCCCCCGCCCCTCCCCTACCAAGTCCCCTTCTATCTTAAGCCAAGAAGTCTGTGGCTTTCTGCATGAGTTCTAGCCATCCCACACCTTGCGGACTGGGGAGTGTCCTAAGGAGAAAGCTTTGGAAACAGATCTCATCCAGTGCAGTTCACTTCTTTCAAGGATCAAATGTCTGGGTTCTACTGATTCTTAGTTACTCTCCAATTCCTCCAAGCCATTTAAACATTTTATTTTTTTTTTAATTAACATTCAGTAAAATTAACTATTTTTGTTGTACATTTTTATGAATTTTAACACATGTATAGATTAATCACAGTCAAGATGAAGAACGGTTTCATCATCCCAACTAACCCTTTTTAACATGGTTCACTTGGGACAACTAATGAACCAAAACTCACACATTATTATTAACTAAGCTCCATACTTCATTCAGATTTCCTTAGATTTTTGCGAAGGTCCTTTTTGTTTCAGGATCCCTTCCCAGACATCATATAACATTTAGGCATCCTATCTCTTTGGGCTCCTCTTTCTTATCACGATGGCTTTATTTTTTTAATTTTTTATTAATGTTCACTTAGTTTTGAGAGAGAGAGAGAGACAGAGAGAGAGACAGAGTGTGAGCAGGGGAGGGGCAAAGAGGGAGACACAGAATCTGAAGCAGGTTCCAGGTTCTGAGCTGTCAGCACAGAGCCCGACGCAGGGCTCGAACCCACGATCATGACCTGAGCCAAGGTCAGCCGCTTAACTGGCTGAACGACCCTGGTGCCCCTATCACAATGGCTTTAAATTGCATTTCCTTAATATATTGAACATATTTTCATGTGCTCACTTTTCATCTATATAATCTCTTCGGTGAAGTTCACCATTTTAAAGTGTACAATTTAGTGGGTTTTAGATTGTTCGTAAACATGAGCAACGATCACCACTAACTGCAGAACATTTTCATCATCCTCAAAAATCACCCCATATTGGGGGGCCTGGGTGGCTCAGTCAGTTAAGCGTCTGACTTTGGCTCAGGTTATGACCTCTTGGTCCATGGGTTTGAGCCCCGATTCGGACTCTGTACTGACAGCTCGGAGCCTGGAGCCTGCTTTGGATTCTGTGTCTCCTTCTCTCTGCCCCTCCCCTACTCGCACTCTCTCTCTCTCTCTCTCAAAAATCAAAGTAAACATTAAAAAAACTTAACAAAATATCACCTCCGGGGCACCTGGGTGGCGCAGTCAGTTGAGCGTCC
>NW_024412416.1:4175085-4244413 GCF_014898765.1 Herpailurus yagouaroundi | reverse complement strand
CTCCAGGCTCTGAGCCATCAGCCCAGAGCCTGGAGCCTGTTTCCGATTCTGTGTCTCCCTCTCTCTCTGCCCCTCCCCCGTTCATGCTCTGTCTCTCTCTGTCCCAAAAATAAATACATGTTGAAAAAAAAATTAAAAAAAAAAAAAAAAAGAAAAAAAAAGAAAAAAAAAATCACCTCCTATCCATGAAACAGTCACGCCTGATTCCCCTCTCCCCTCAGCTCCCCAGTAACCACTCATCTGCCTTTATGGATTTGCTTATTCTGGACATTTCATATGAATGGAATTATATAATCTGTGACCTTTTGTGTCTGGCTTCTTTCACTTAGCATGTTTTCAAGATTTCATCCATGTGTAGCATTTGTTTTTATGAACATCCTTTGTTTTTATGGTCAAATAATATTGCATTGTATGAATATACCATATTTTGTTTATCCATGTATCAGTTGACGGGCATTTGGGTTGTTCCCACTGTTGGAGTATTATGAGTAATTCTGTTATGAATATTCATGTACCGGATTTTGTTGGAGCATATGTTTTTAGTTCTCTTGGATCTAGATCTAGGAGTAGATTGCTGCGTCATATGATAATTCTATGTTTTGAGGAACCATCCAACTATTTTCCAAAGAAATGCACCATCTTACATTCCTATCAGCAATGTTCCAGTTTCTCCACATTCTCACTAACACTTGTATTGTCTTTTTTCATTACAGCAATCCTAGTAGGAGTGAAGTGGTATCTAACTGTGGTTTTGATGTGCATTTCTCTAATGACAAATGATGTTGAGCATCTTCTCATGTACTTCCTGGCCATTTGTAGATCTTTGTTGGAGAAGGTCTATTCAATACCTTTCGCCATTTTTAATTAGGCTGTTTTAATTTTTAGGTTGTAAGAATTCCTTATATATCATGGATACTAGACCTTTATCCAATTGTAGTCTGTAAATATTTTCTCCCACTCTGTGTATTGTCTGTTCACTCTCTTGATATACATATTGACACATAAAAGTTTTTCACTTTGGTATAGTTCAATTGATCTATTTTTTATTTTGTTGCTTGTGCTTTTGATGTCATAGCTAAGAAACTATTGCATTATACAAAGTCACAAAGATTTACACCTATGTTTTAAGAGTTTTCTAACTTAAGCTCTTACAGTTAGGCCTTGTATCCACTGAGTTAATTTTTGTACATGGTATAAGGCAGGAATCTAATTCATTCTCTTGCATGTGGATTTTCAGTTTTTTGAGCACCATTTGTGGAAATCATCTTTTCCCCATTGTGTGATCTTGGGACTTCTGTTGAAAATCCATAGGCCATAGTTGATGAGTTTACTTCTGGAATCTCGATTCTATTCCACTGATCTACATGTTTATCCTTATGCTAATAGCACACTATCTGGATTATTGTAGATTTGTAGTAGGCTTGAAATAGGGAAACATGAGTTCTCCATCTTTGATCTTTTTAAAGACTGTTTTGGCTATTTAACGTCCCTTGCAATTCCATATGAATTTTAAAATCTTCTTGTCCATTTTTTTTTTTTTTAAGTTTACTTATTTTGAGACAGAGAGGGAATCGCAAGCAGGCTTTGCACGGTCAGCATGGAGCCTGATGTGGGGCTTAAACTCATGAACGTGTTGAGATCATAACCCAAGCTGATATCAAGAGTCAGACGCTCAACTGGCCTGGCCACCCGTGCACCCCTGCTTGTCCATTTCTTAAAAAAAAAAAAAAAAAAAAAAGGCATCTGGGATTTTGCTTGGGATTGTGTTGAACCTTTAGATCAATTTGGGGAGTAGTGCCATCTTATTATTGTCTTCCAATCCATGAAAATGGGATGTCTTTCTATTTATTTAGGTCTTCCTTAATTTCTTTCAACAATATTTTGTGGTTTTCAGTGTATAAGTCCTGTACTTCTCTGTAAAAAGATAATCCCTAAGAATTCTTTTTGATACTACTGTAAATGAAACTGTTTTCTAAATTTCATTTTCAAATTTTTCACTGTTAGTGTACAGAAATACAAATGATTTTTGTACATTAATCTTATATCCTGAAACCTTGCTGAATTTGGTTATTAGCTATTAGGTGTGTGTGTGTGTGTCTCTTTAGAATTTCCCATATATAAATCAGGTCACTTTTTTTTTTAAAGTAGGCTTCACACCCAGCATGGAGCTCAATGCGGGGCTCGAACTCACAACACTGAGATCAAGACCTGAGCTGAGATCAACAGTCAGATGCTTAACCGACTGAGCCACCCAGGCGCCCCATGTCATCTTTAAATAGAGGCAGTTTTATTTTTTCCTTTCTAATCTAGATGCCTTTTTCTTTCATAATTGCCCTGCCTGGAATCTCCAGTACAATGCTGAATAAGGATGGCAAGAACAAACGTGCCTGTTTTATTCACAATCTTAAGAGGAAAGCTTTTAGTCCTTCATCGTTAAGTAGGATGTTAGCTGTGGATAGGGTTTTTGTATGCGTGTGTGGTAAAACATACATAACATAGGATTTACCATTTTAACTATTTTTTAAAAATTTTTATTTATTTTGAGAAAGAGAGAGAGAGAAAGAATCTCAAGCAGACTCTATGCTGTCTGAGCCCATCGTAGGGCTTGAGCTCATGAACTCTGAAATCATGACCTGAGCCAAAAAAAAAAAAAAAAAAAAAGTCAGATGCTTAACCAATTGAGCCACCCAGGCACCACACCATTTTAACCATTTTTAAGTGTGTAAGTTCAGTGGCATGAAGTACATTCATACTGTCATGCAACCATCATCACCATCCATCTCCAGAACATTTTCATCATCCCAACGTGAAACAACTAACAATCTCTGTCATAGTCCCCACCTCACTTCAGGAGGCCATTTTAACAATATAAAAAGCAAAGGCAATCCAGTAACAATAATAACAACAATAAACCTTATAGGCCAATCTTTCTTATGAACATAGATGCAGAAACTGTTTTCTAAATTTTTTTTTTTTTCAAACGTTTATTTATTTTTGGGACAGAGAGAGACAGAGCATGAATGGGGGAGGGGCAGAGAGAGAGAGGGAGACACAGAATCGGAAACAGGCTCCAGGCTCTGAGCCATCAGCCCAGAGCCTGACGCGGGGCTTGAACTCACGGACTGCGAGATCGTGACCTGGCTGAAGTCGGACGCTTAACCGACTGCGCCACCCAGGCGCCCCAGAAACTGTCTTCTAAAATATTATTAGCAATAATGTATTAAAATCATGATCAATTTGGGTTTATTCTGAAAAGTCAGGCATGGACTAAAATAGAAAAGCTATTAGAATAAATCACTGCAGATTATGAAAAGCCATATAGTAAATCTCATTAAGTACATAAAAACATTGACTAAAGGTTAACATCTATGATAACAGCTTTTAAGCAAGCTGGAAATGGAAAAGAACTTACCTAGTAAAGGTTATCGTGGCAAATACATTTAATAGCAAAGTGTCAGAGCTTCTCATGGGCTGAATTGTGTCCCACAAAAATTAATATGCTAAGTTCAAACCAATATCTCAGAACGTGACCTTATTTGGAAATGGGGTCATTACAGATGTAATTAGTTAATAGGAGGCCATTAGGGTGAGTCCTAATCCCATAGAACTGGTGTCCTCACAAAGAGGAAATGTGGACACAGAGGCAGACAGCCACACAGTGAGAACGTCACATGAACATGAAGGCAGAAGTCAGGGTGATGTGTCTACAGCCTAGTAACACCAAAGGTTGCCAATAAACCACCAGAGGCTACAGGAGAGGCATGGAACAGATTGCCCCTCACAGTCTCAGAAGGAACCAGTCCTGCTGACACCCGGCTCTTGGACTTCCAGCCTCCAGAAATGCGAGATGATAAATTCCTATTATTTAAGCCACCCGATTTGTGGTACCTCGTTACAGCAGCGAATTAATATAGCTTCCTTTCAAAATCAGAACAAGACAAGGATGCCTGCTATCACTGCTTCTAGTCAACAATGTACTGAAGATGTTAGTGTAAGGGAGGAAAAAATTCTCTTCTACCCTCTTAGGGTCACTGGCTGGACCGAAGAATTAAAACTAATATAAAACAGATTAGCGGGAGAAAAGCATACAAATGTTACTACATTTTTACATGTACAAGGGGGCCTTCACAAAAGAATGGAGACCTGAAAAAGTGACCAGGGAGGGAAGCTTTAAGTCTTTTAGACAAAGAAATACTAAATTTGTCACGAATTGACAAGACAAAGGGATTTGGGCTAAGTGTTAGTAAACGGTAAATGTGAGATAACAGAAAGGACATATATTGGTCCCTGTCCCTCATTCCTGACACAGCACTCCTAAAATCCTTTCGTGGATTCCTATGTGGTAAGAGAACTACAAGTATTTTGTTTTGATATTTGGCCTTTGACTCCAGTTCCTAAATCCCTTGGATCCCTTCACAAGTGATAGCAATGTCTTTTGTTCTAATGAGGTGAATCTTGGTGGCCTTCTGGAGGGGGGCTGGCCACCCCAAAAGACCAGGCTATGGTTAGAGGCTTGGACATTTCAGCCCCATCTCTCATTCTCCACAGAGAGGAAAGGGCTTGAAAATGGAGTTAATTATATATATAACTTACTTTTATTTAAAATATTTATATGTATATTTAGGGGTGCCTGGGTGGTTCAGCAGGTTAAGTATCTGACTCTTGATTTCGGCTCAGGTCATGATCTCACAGTTCGTGGGATCAAGCACAGAGCCTACTTGGGATTCTCTCTCCCTCCCTCTGCCCCTCCCCTGCCTGTTCTCTCCCCCTCTCCCTCTCAAAATAAATAAACTTAAAAATATATTTATACTTAACATAATTTATATATTATATATTTTTGTATATTAAAGTATATATTCTCTATATGCCTATAATCATTTATAACAAATTATTATTACTCTTATGTAAATCATCATACTAGATATATTAAATCCTAGGTGTCAGACATATTAACTTAGCGTTTGTAACTACCCAATAGGTAGACGGGAAGAAGCCTTATATACCACGGAGAGAATGTGATCTATCTCGTAGTCCCCTAAGGAGCTACTGGAATAGGAATTTTGTAATTAAAGAAGTTCTAGAGAATTACTCGTGGCCAGTGTGAAAGATAATGGAAACTGGGAAAGCAGGCTTTTGGGGATGGCTGGATGAAGCAAATGGATTAAGAGATCAATGTGTTAACGAAGGCCGTGCCAGGCACAATAAAAAGAGACATAAAGGAGAGATTGAGGTGACTGACACTTGAGAATCCTTGTAATTGGGTTGTGCCCGGACATCCTTTCAAATCTCCCTTCCTAATCAAAGTCGGTTAAGGGTTAAAGTTTCTTCTACTCCAGTTCTTGATTCATGTCCAAGGGTAAATACCACCTTATACTCTTTCAAAGTGCTAGAACATTAACTTACTTGATCCTCTCAAAGAATAAGTACAGACAAGCATTTTAGAATGACTTTAAAGGGTCTCTTTCAAGGTTCGAAGGGCACAGCCAGGACCAAACCCCAAATGTTCTGATGGTTGAACCTCATGGGTAACAATGCAGAGCAACTACAGTCCATTTGGTTGATCGGGCTGTTGAGAGAGCACAACATACACCTTCATGAGGTTTCGGTCCTGGCTTGTTACAGATAAAGCTTCATTTCTAGCTTTCATTTCATCTCTATCCAGAATCATTCCAAGAGAAGACATTTAGAGGCCTTCAAATCAGGAAGATCATCACCAGTATCTTCCTCAATAGTCAGGTGGGACTTCTTTTTTTAATTTGAGAGAGAGGATGAACAGGGGAGAGGCACAGAGGGAGAGAGAGAGAATCCTAAGGAGGCTCCATGCCCAGTGTGGAGTTCGACTCGGGGCTCAATTCCACAACCCTGGGACCATGAGCTGAGTTGAAATCAAGAGTGGACGCTCAACTGACTCACCAGGCACCCTGGTGGGACTTCACAGCATCCAAACAAACCTGCGGAGTTTGCTCTCACCAAGTGACCCTTCTCATAGCCTCTAAAGCACAGAGGATTTGTTTATCCCCTTATCTTGATTGAGTTACTCTCCTCACCCCACCACTGGTTCCTGCCTCCAGTGGAATGCCAGGAACCCCCCACTGCCCAGCCAAGGAACAAGCTAAAGCAAGTAAGAACCACCTTTCCTCTACAACAGTGTTATATCACAAACAACTGCCGTCACTTGGTCCTTTCAAAAGAGAATGAGCTTTTATCTGTATGTAACTAACTGTGAATGTATGTGTATCTGAATAGACTGATTCATCTGTGTTGAACTTGGGGAAACCTTCAGGGTGCTTCTGTGGAATTCCTGCATTTGCTTTTGTGGCTCTGAGGTCTCAGGAGGACAGAGAACTCCTTACCATCCTGGACCTTCTCTGCACACATATGAGAACATCTGAATGGTAAAATTCTGAATGTTTGGGTTTTGAGTGAAATGAGGGATCCTGGAGTCTGAGAGGTGGGTTTTACATTTGTTTAATAAGTTTATCTCCTCTTCTTAAAGCCCATTAACTATTTGTTATCGACCTGGCTTTACTGGCCAGTCTACCAGAGGGAGGAACAAAGGGAGGGGATTGTCCACTGCAACCCCCAGAGGACACCGTCAGCATGATGGGCCGCTGTAAGACTGTGACCACCTTTTCACTGGAGACATTCTCCAGAGGCAACAGCTGGGACTTACCTGAGTGTGCACAGGTTACACTCTGGGCGATTCAAAGCCTTATACAAATGTGCCACCCTTTCAGGCTCCAAGGTACTCTGGGCCACCTTTGTATTTGTGAGATTTTTGTTTGTGGTTAAGAACAGAGGCAAACTTGTCACAATCAGAAGTGCAAAACGTCCCTCAAACATTCAGTAAAGACACACAGGTAAGCAATGACCCAAACCGAAGTCTTGAAAGCAATCAGAAAAACCATATGTGAACCCGAAATGGAGTACCCTGTGAAAATCTTAAAAAAGACAAACCTAGGGGCGCCTGGGTGGCGCAGTCGGTTAAGCGTCCAACTTCAGCCAGGTCACGATCTCGCGGTCCATGAGTTCGAGCCCCGCGTCAGGCTCTGGGCTGATGGCTCAGAGCCTGGAGCCTGTTTCCGATTCTGTGTCTCCCTCTCTCTCTCTGCCCCTCCCCCGTTCATGTTCTGTCTCTCTCTGTCCCAAAAATAAACGTTGAAAAAAAAAATTAAAAAAAAAAAAGACAAACCTAGAATAAATAAAGCTTATAGTACACATACACTATTTATTTGCACCTAAGAAATAGTTTAAGGGGTGCCTGGGTGGCTCAGTGGGTTGAGCGTCCGACTTCAGTTCAGGTCACGATCTCATGGCTCGTGAGTTTGAGCCTCGTGTCGGGCTCTGTGCTGACGGCTCAGGGCCTGGAGCCTGCTTCGGATTCTGTGTCTCCCTCTCTCTCCCTCTCTCTCTTGAAAATAAATAAACATTAAAAAAATAGCTTAAGCAGAAATTTTCCCTCTAATCCTATTTGACACACAACTCACAACTCCACCTCTGTTTTGTGAAAACTGTCAGACTCCAACAAAACATGTACAGAGGAGCAAAGGGCCAAGAGCGACTAAGGGACTCTTGAGAATAAGGTTGGACGACTTATCCCACTGGATACCAAGTCCAAAGCCATAGTAATGAAGACGGTATGGTACTGGTGCAAGATTAAACAAAATGACTAACAGAACAGATTGGGGGTCCCAGAAACATTGCAGAACCGATTATTTTAAAATTTTATCTGAGCTGGGGTGGCTCGGTCGGTTAAGCATCTGACTTTAGCTCAGGACACGATTTGTGGTTTGTGAGTTTGAGACCCTGTGGGGCTCTCTACTGACTGCGCAGAGCCCGCTTCAGATCCTCTGTGCCCCCTTCTTCCTGTCCCTCCCCTGCTCTCTCTCAAAAGCAAATACATATTAAAAAAATTATCACTTGGAGCAAAGAGGAGAAAATTTGTCCATTTCATTATCACAGAAACAAGTTAAATAAAACAATGAAAAAATATTAAGAGAAAACATTTGCCTCCCACCACTATTTATACTCCAGGTTCATGAAGGGGTGGGTATCACTAACTGGTAGCTGAAGTCACAGATAATGACTTTCTAGATGTTTCTGCTCAGTTAAGGAGGTGACACCACAGGATACAATGATCCATACCTTATTCCAAACAGAAATCAAGAACTCTGTTTCAGTTTTGTAGTGACATATGAACAGGTTGGCTCTTTCTAAGAAAATGTCAGGTTTTGTTTCCGAAAAAAGTACACACGTAGCTGCCACGCTCTTCCATTTCTTCAAGGAGATCTAGGTTCCCATTTGGTGCTATTTTCCTTGTGCCCGAATGACTTCGGTATCTGTCGTAGGGAGGGTATGCTGCTATGTCTTTAGCATGTCTGAGTAAGTCTTGGGGCACCTGGGTGGCTCAGTTGGTTAAGTGTCTGACTCTTGACTTCAGTGCAGGTCATAATCCCAGGATTGTGAGATCGAGCCTCGTGTCTGGCTGTGCACCGGCAGCATGGAGCCTGCTTAAGACTCTCTCTGTCCCTCTCTTCTGCTCACATGTGCCCTCTAAAATAAAAAAAAAATAATAAAAAAAAAATTTTAAGTCTTCATTTCACCTGTTTTTGAAATAAGGTATAGAATTGGTATAGAAGTCTAACTTGGCCGTTTTCTTTTGTTCTTCTATATGTAGAATCTGCCCCTATCCACACCCCTTGACCCCGACAGCTTTCAGATTTTTTTCACTGGTTTTAAAAATTTTGATTATGATGTGGTTGGTATATATTTTTGTGTATTTCTTGTTCTTGGGTGCTCACTGAGCTTCAATCTATAGGTTTATAATATTCATCCATTTGGGAAAACTGTGGTCGTTATTTCTTCAAATATATCCTCCCCTCTTTCTTATCTCTTTTAGGAATTCAAATTACAAGTATATTAGGCCATTCGAAGTTATCTGATAGCTGATACTGTTCAGCCTGTTAATCATTGATAAGATGCTAGACATTGTGAATTTTATTTTTATTTTAGAGAGAGAGCGTGTGCAAGTGGGGGAGGGGCAGAGTTAGAAAGAATCTCAAGCAGGCTCTCAGCATGGAGCTCAATGGGGGCTTGATCCCATGACCCTTGGATGATGACCTGAGGCAAAAGCAAGAGCTGGATGCTCAACAGACTGAATCACCCAAATGACTCTACACCCAATGTGGGGCTTGAACTCACAACCCTGAGATCAAGAGTCACGTGCTCTTCTGACCGAGCCAGCCGGGCCAGACATGGTGAATTTTACATTAACTGCTGGATATTTTTATGTTCCTACAAAATTTTTAAAGCTTTGAAGCAGTTTTAAGATGTAGTTATTTGGAAACTGATCCTTTTCTGATCTTATTTTTAAGATTTGTTGGGTGGGACTAGAACTGTATTTAGCCTAAGGATAATTATTCCCCACTATATACTAAAATTGGAACGATACAGAGAAGATTAGAGAGAGAGAGAGAGAGAGAGAGACAAAGAATCCCAAGCAGGCTCCATGCTGTCAGCACAGAGCCTGACACAGGGCTTGATCTCATGAACTGTGAGATCATGACCTGAGCCAAAATCAAGGGTTGGATGCTTAACCGACCGAGTCACCCAGGTGCCCCAAAGCAAGACTTTCAGTACTCTTTCAGTACCCTCCCCAATGCCTAATGGGTTTTTCCAGTCTTGGTGGTAGGAACAGGTGCTATTTTGGGCCCGCAGCACTGATGTCAAACCCTCTCAGGTTGTTCTTTTCCTGGCATCAGGTTTCCTCACACACGAGCTGATCAGTACTCTGTGAACACTCAGCATGAACCGTCTGCCGATCTCTACATTGACCTACCCAGGCCTCTCCTCCACGGCTCGCTGTCCCGTAAACTCTGGCTGCCTTGGTCTCCTGAGACTCTCAGCACCGTGTCTTCAACTCAGTGAGTCCACTGAGGCTCCCCCTCCCGCCCCAAACTATTTTACACTGCTTTTCTCATTTCAATACTTTAGTTTGATAGGACAGTAGATGGACCTCTTGACTTTTTAAAATATTTATTTATTTAGAGAGACGGGGCGGGGGGAAGGGGTAGAGAGGGGGGAGAGAAAAGAGAAAGGGAGAGAGAGAATCCCAAGCAGGCTCCATGCTGTCAGTGCAGAGCCTGTTGTGGGGCTTGATCTCATGAACTATGAGATCATGACCTGTGGCAAAATCAAGAGCCTGACGCTTGACCTAATGAGCCACCCAGGTGCCCTGGATCTGTTGACTTCTATATGAGGAAATCATCTTCCAACTTTTGTGCACCTCTTTTATCCTTATTGGTTATATTACTTTGATCTTTACACAGTGGAGTCATTTTGTTTCCTGTATTTTATATATAGATTCTGAAATTTCAAATTGAGTATATAGCATTTGAGATTGTACTTCTGTATGATTCACTGCAGAACCAAGGAATCAGATCCATAGAGAAAGAAATGTAATCCTCTGTCACTAAACTTGTGCCACATGCACAAAAATGACCACTTCAAGGATCAAGGTCAAATCGAATCTTTTTACACTCTAGCAGTTGCTGATAATCATGCTACACTGTAGTTTTTGTACTCGGACTAACATGTCCTTATGAAACTTTGCTTTCCCTGGAGTTTCTAGTAACCTTTTATTTGACAAAACAATGCATATGCTATTTCCTCTTTTGGTGATGATCATCCAGCCTCTTACTTTTACTGTTTAACAGGAATCTGCTTTTTCTTTCAAGGAATTCTGATCCTTTGGTATCCTGTTCTAATGTGAACCCGTTATTTTTCAGGCTTGCTACATAGCTGATATCCTAGGATTTTTTTCCACCGCATTCCTAGGGTGGAGTCCTTTTTACTAGATGTCTTATTCTCTCCAAAGTATACTAAGTAATTGCACAAAGATGTAGATGTGAAGTAAATGTGAATTTTTGCATATCTGAGATATCTTTTTCAATTTTCTACTTAATTGTTTGGGTGTCGAATTCTGTATCAAAACCCCTTTCTGTCTGGACTTTGAACGTCTGCTGCAGTATCTTCTAGCACACATTTCTGCTGACCAGAAAACAGATGCCAGTCTGATTCTCACTCCTTCTTAGGTAACTTCTGTTTTCCTTCTCTGGATGCTTTCAGGCTATTATCTTTAGTACTCCAAAATCTTGCAAGGATTTGCAGTGTGTGTGAGACAGACAGACAATGCTTAAATTCACTATGCTTAGCAACTTTTCAGTAGAAAAGATGTGTATCTCTAATTATCCAAACTATCATCCTTCTATGATTTCTTTTCCTCCATTTTTTCCCGATTTTTTCCTTCTTAAATTCTTTCAGTTATTTGGTAGATTTATAGACTGACGTCTTATCTTTTTTCTAATTATCTTTTTGGGAAAACTGTATTTTTTAATCCAGTACTAGTAAATGTTTATTTTGACAATCATATTAAATTTCTAACCACTCTTTTTCATTATTCCTTTTCCATGGTAACCTATTCTTGATTTATGGTGCAGTATCTTCAAATCTTTCTGTAGATACTAACTAAAGTTTTTCACTTACTCTCTTGGGCCAGCTCTTTGCTCAGTAAGGTCTTTTTCTTACCTGCCATTGGTTTTCTTCAGGTGTAGTAAATCTCAGTTGAACGTTTAAAAGAAATTACACAAAAACAAAGGACCCGGCTTCTGGGTGGCTGGCTGAGTCTCTTCTGCCACTGGGAGTTCAAATTCTCCAGAATTCTCTAGCGGCCCTCCTAGAGGAATGGGAAGGACAACGTGAGGTACGCACTCATAGAGGACTATCAAACGGGAGACTTCACTTACGGGTACACGGGCAGAGAGCAGGAAGGAGGAGCCTTCCAAATGCCCGAGAAGGGCTTTCCTTCGCTGCAAGCTGGGGCCCTCCTCAAGCAGCTCATTCACGTTTCTTCCAGGAACAGTCCTCCAGCTTTTGTTTGCACGTAGGTTTAGTTGAGTGACGGCTGCAGCGAACCTGGTCATTCTGCATCAACCAGCACACTGGCTCTAGGTCCTGTCCTTCAGTTACCCTTTCCTATTAATCCTGTTGCCGCTTCCTTTGCCACTCTTAGTCTGCCCCTCTTGGAGATATTCTTGGGAAGAAAGACTTCACACCTGCTAAGTTCACACTTGTAAAACTTCCAGGCTATAGTTTGTACTCTAGTGTATCTCCTAGTAAGTTCCCAGCTCATTACCACTGTGGGGAAAACAATCAGTCCAGGAAGTAGTGAAGAATCCTGGTGAACATCTCAGGCAGCAGGGGGGGAAGAGACCCCAAGAGTCTCTGATCAACAGTCTTTATTACATGTGTTTGTATGTTGCAGTTTTATGGCCTATGTTTAAAATCATCAAACTCTCCCCCCAAGTAAATGATCATCTAGTCACCCCAAAGTTCCCAGGAGGTTTTCCTTCCAGAGGAAAATGACTTTAATCAGAAAATTAAAGTATTTCAAATCTCCTCTCCCTTCTATTTACATTCATTTATAGTCTAGAATTTTTACACCTGTCTTGCCAAATTGTTTAATTACAATCAATCTCTCAAAATAAAATCCCCTCTAATAACTGTAAACCTTGAGCTTATTAGCCTAAAAATGAAGGCTGGACCTTAAACTTTGGTGGACAGACCAGATCCTCTCCTGGGCCCTGGTTTGAATGGTCAGACTGGCACCCACTGACCACACATATTGCATATTACCAACACTCTTTTGGAGATAATGTGGCTTTATAGATTATATGGATATTTTACACAGAAATATTAAAATGAGTCACTGAAATAATATTAATAAACAAGCGTATGAAATTGTTCACATACAGAACAAATAAACCTTAAAACAGTTGGTATTAATCTAAGGAAGTTGTGGGTTGAAACATTTTAATTTTTCTCATAATACCCTAATACTGATTTACTAACCAAAAAGGAAGCACTTTTACACAATGAGAAAACTCTCAAGAATCAGGGGGACTTTGGGGTGCCCGGGTGGCTCAGTCGGTTAAGCGTCCGACTTCAGCTCAGGTCATGATCTCACAGTCCAGTTTGGGCCCTGCGTCGGGCTCTGTGCTGACAGCTCAGAGCCTGGAGCCTGCTTCACATTCTGTCTCTCCCTCTCTCTCTGCCCCTCCCCTGCCCATGCTCTGTCTCTCTCTGTCTGAAAAATAAATAAAAACATTAAAAAAATTTTTAATTAAAAAAAAAAAGAATCAGGGGGAATTTGGTGGAAGAAAAACTAGTATTAGAACGATGACAACACTTATTCAGGGGTGCCTGGATGGCTCAGTCGGTTGAGCGTCTGACTTCAGCTCAGGTCATGATCTCTCAGTCTGTGAGTTCGAGCCCCGCGTCGGGCTCTGTGCTGACAGCTCGGAGCTTGGAGCCTGCTTTGGATTCTGTGTCTCCCTCTCTCTCTCTGCCCCTCTCCTGCTCATGCTCTGTCTCTTACTCTCAAAAATGAATAAATGTTAAAAAAAAAAATTAAAAAAAAATAAAAAGACTTATTCAAAACTCCACTAGAAAAAACGCGTCATTCAGAACTGAACCTTTTCTAAATAGATACAGACTCCAGCTTTCTCATCCATTAACAGAATCCCTACGTTCTAAATGCCACCTAGATGGAACGCTGCAGAACACAGTCTGCATTGTATCCTGCATTTTATAGTCAGAATGACTCAAAGCCTCACAGGAGCTTCATTCCATAATATTCCACAAAATTAGCAGTCAAATTCAGGTGGATCAAGTTCTTGCTCCTTGGGAAAACACTAGTTCACTGCTGTTTTCCAATGAGGAACAGTCTAGAAGGCAAACACAGGCACAAGAGAAGCGTGGAGGTCAGTCACTGTGTGTTCTGTACTTCACCTGCATTCCAAACACACCTTGTGCTCTATCATCATTACTCCTTTTATTTCTCACCTACAACTCCAGGCTGCATGCTCAGTGATAACAAAACTGTATGGGGTTTTTGGGGGTTTTTTTACACTTTTTTTGAAAGATGATTTTGTGATTTAGGAAATTCTGTACTTCTCTTTTTTTAATGTTTACTTATGTTTTTGAGAGTAGAGACAGAGCAAGAGCACGAGCAGCAAAGAAGCAGAGAGAGAGGGAGACACAGAATCCAAAGCAGGCTCCAGGCTCCGAGCTGGCAGCACAGAGCCCGACACAGGGCTCCGACCCACAAACAGTGAGATCATGACCTGAGCTCAAGTCGGACGCTTATCGACCGAGCCACCCAGGCACCCTACAAAACTGTATGTTTTAATCAGCTCAGGCCGCTCTAACAAAATACCAATGAACTGCTGGCTCAAACGACAGACACTTAATTCTTACGGTTCTAGAGGCTGCAAGTTGTAAGATCAGAGGGCCAGCATCACTGAGTTTTGCTGGACTCTCCTCCGGGTTTGCAGACAGCTTCCTTCCTGTCTCCTCACAAGGTTGCGGAGAAGAGACCTCTGGTGTCTTTTCTCATAAAGGCACTAATCCCTTCATAAGGTCCTCCCTCTCCTGACCTCATTTAAACCAGCTATCTCCCAGGGCACCTGGGTGGCTGAGTTGGTTAAGCATTGGACCGCAGCTTGGGTTATGATCTCAAGGTTCGTGAGTTCGAGCCCCGCTTCGGGCTCTGTGCTGACAGCTCAGAGCCTGGAGCCCGTTTCAGATTCTGTGTCTCCCTCTCTCTCTGACCCTCCCCCGTTCATGCTCTGTTTTCTCTGTTTCAAAAATAAACGCTAAAAATTTTTTTTTTTTAAATAATAAAATAAAACATTTCAAGCAAGCACACAAACAACATATACATTTTTGGGGGAGAGGGCACATTTCAGTCCATTGTACCTACTCAAGAGTGTCCCTTCTTATAACAGTAATGGTTGCAGTAACAAACATAATTCGAGAGCTCGTTCTATGCCGGCACATGCAGGTGAGGGAACCGGGCGTAGTTCTTTAGCTAGACTAGGGTCACAGCTGGTACGCTGTCGTAGCGCTAAGATTTTCGCCCAGGCAGCCTAACAGTAAAGCTCAAACTCCTAATTCTCTCCCTGTTCTGCCTTAACTAGAGGAAAAACGATTTTGAGATCTGAACAAGTGAATTCAGGAATTTACTATTTTAGTTATCACACTTCTGAACTGGGTACAGAAGGGCTCCAAATATCAAAATGATTCTTTTGATAACTACTCATAAGAAAATAAACCAGACAGGGGCGCCTGGATGGCTCAGTCAGTTAAGTGTCCGACTTCATAAACCCGAGGTTCTTGAGTTCGAGCCCCGTGTCAGACTCTGTGCTTACAGCTCTGAGCCTGGAGCCTGCATGGGATTTTGTGTCTTCCTCTCTCTCTGTTCTTCTCCCGCTTGCACCCTGTCTGTCTCTCTTAAAAATAAATAAAGATTAAAATAAATAAATAAAAAAGACACCAGGCCCCCCCCCCCAAAAATGCAGACAACAGAGACTAAGAAGAAAGCACAACTCTGAGGAGTTTACAAACACCAGTGTGGAAGGAGTGACTCTCTGAATGCCAATCAGATGAGACACACATCACAGAAAGCAACCAGAAGTGATGACCTATCAAACTGGCCGAGCAGGGAACGACGAGTGATGTATCTATCACTCCCAGGGTCCAGTGAGGGCCTAGGGAACCAGCATGGTCAAATACTGCTGGTGAATATTTATCTGCATTCCTTCCAGAGAGGAAATCTGAAAATACATGTTTAAAGCTTCTCGTATGTGTTCTCCTCACCAAGTAAACATGGGTACTTAAAAACGTCAAGATGTACGCAAAAGTTTATGTATAAGGGCAGTCATGATATTGCTTCACAGATCAATTTATATATATTCTGGCAGGTAAAACATACTATTTTTTAAAAAGTTGAGAAAACACAGAGATTTTTAAAGAGACAGAAACAAAGAGCTTTGGATATTACTTGTCAGAATTAACCAGTGTTATAATTGGGCTCTTCTCTCGGTCACATATATATACCTATACCTTCATAACTCGTTGCTTTGTAACTTATTTTTAATGCTTATTTCAAGAGAGAGCATGTGTGTGTATGAGTACGCAAGCAGGGAAGGGGTAGAGGGAGAGAGAATCCCAAGCAGGCTCCACACTGGCAGTACAGAGCCTGATGTGGGGCTTGATCTCATGAACCAGGAGATCATGACCTGAGCTGAAAACAAAGAGTCAGATGCTTAACTGACTGAGCCACCCAGGCACCCCTGAAACTTTTTTTTTTTTTAAGTCATCTTGGCAAGTTATTGATGCCAAAAATAGATTCATGTCACTTTTTTTTTCAACGTTTTTTTTTAATTTTTTTTTATTTTTGGGACAGAGAGAGACAGAGCATGAACGGGGGAGGGGCAGAGAGAGGGAGACACACAGAATGGGAAACAGGCTCCAGGCTCTGAGCCATCAGCCCAGAGCCTGACGTGGGGCTCGAACTCATGGACCGAGAGATTGTGATCTGGCTGAAGTCAGACACCTAACCGACTGCGCCACCCAGGTGCCCCAGATTCATGTCACTTTTAATGAATGCCTAGTATTTTGCTCCATGAAGAGCATATTTGAATCAACTCTTGATGGGCTTTTTTTTTTTTTAAGCGTTTTTTATTATTATTATTTTAGAAAGAGAGAGGAGAGTGCAAGTGGGGGAGAGAGGCAGAGGGAGATATTTTTTTTTTAATTTTTAAAAAATGTTTATCTTTGAGAGAGTTTTTTAAAAATTGTTTAAAAATGTTTATCTTTGAGAGAGACAGAGTATGAGTGGAAGAGGAGCAGAGAGAGGGGGAGACACAGAATCCAAAGTAGCTCCAGGCTCCGAGCTGTCAGCACAGAACCGGACGCGGGACTCGAACCCACCAACCGTGAGATCATGACCTGAGCCCAAGTCGGACGCTCAACCGACCGAGTCACCCAGCACCCCCCTCAATAATTTTTTTTAAAGGAGGGATTAGTCACTTTGAATACCTAAAAGAAATCTAGAGAGAAATATTCTTTGGATGGGGCTCGGAGGACAAGAAAATAAGTATCAGGTGAGGAAACAAAGCCCAATGAGGAAGCGAGGGCGAGGAGCGGATCTGAGCAGGAAGGAAAAGCTAGCCTCGGATGGAGAGAAGACCACTACCCTCCGACAGGGTGAAGGAGGGAAGGGTGTGTGTGGAAGCAGCGTAGACAGCGGGTGCGACACTGAAATCCCAGGGGAGGCAGAGGCTGCCACTCGTGGTGAGGGGAGGGTGGGGGCGGCTTGCCGGGAGTCGCCCTTCTTCAGCATCACTGCAACAAGGACGCGGCACTTAAGTCACTTGCCTGAGTGCTCTTCCCACGCACTGGCAGCACCTGCTGTCAAAATGGGCTCTGTTCTCGTCTCCCTCACGCCCCCACGTTTACACAAGTATCTGAAATTCATCTGAAAAACACTGTCACACACCAAGCATCCGGGCACCATCCCCAGTATTTCTCAGACGGGAAAGCTGCTCTTCTTTTCATTAATGTTTTTAAGGTTGATTTCTTTACTTAGACAGAGACAGAGACGTGCAAGTGGGGGAGGGGCAGGGGAGGCGGAGAGTCCCAAGCAGGCTCAGTGGCATCAGCGCAGAGCCCGACGCAGGGCTTGAACTCCTCAGCTGTGAGATCCTGACCTGAGCCGAAACCAAGACTCGGACGCTTAACCGGCCGAGCCACCCGGGCGCCCCGTCTGCACCACCTTTACTCCTCCGGGTGTCACTCCAGTTCTCAGATCCTACTCAGCACTGAGAGAAATCAAACAAACACTGATTCAAGTTTACAGGTAACGAATTATGGGAACACTTTCCACAAAGCTCACGCAGTCACGGGGTAGAGGTAATTCTGCGTTTCCGCTTTGCTCTCTACAAAGCAAGTCTTCCAAGCCTGATGCCAACGTTTCTCTCACCGCTCCAGGTCTCTGAGTTACAGAGGACGGAAGGGAGGTGGATCGCAGGAACTCAAACCCCACCACGTGATTCCCGACGGAGGCAGGAAGTAGAAAGAAGAGCCGCGGGAGGGAGGGAAGCGGCACCGGTCCTAACCTGCAGCCTCTTCCGTGGGAAACCGAGGGAAGCTGTGAAGAGGGCCCACGCGCTTTTGGTCCCGGAAGTCCCAGCCGGCTATCACCGGGAGGACCGGAGACTAACAGGAATGGAGATGCTCTGCCTCCTGTTCTCAAGCCCTCCCGAGCTCACCCTCTCGCCTCCAGGCACCGCGAAAGCCCTGCACCCCTGCACCTCCTCCCCTGCACCGCGAAAGCCCCAGCTGGGCCTCAGACCATATTAGCTTCTGGTAACTCAGAACTATAGGCGGGCAGCCCAGAGGCAGGATGTGAAGAGGCGGGCTGATTTCTGGCAGGGGAGAAAGGGAAAGCGAGGAGACAGCGGGCCTGGGTTTTAGTAACCTCAGAACCTTTCCCAGGACACCTGAAGTACTTATGGAAGGAAAACAATCTTTACTAAGGCAAAGTCCAATAATCCACGACTTCCCGCAAATCCGCTTGTGATTTCCTCGAATAAAATTCGTATTTGACAACAGCGCTATCATGTTACGGCGAACTACTGTTTGACATCAACGTGACGTTCAGTTTCCTTTTGAAACGTAAAACTGTACAAGCTCTAAGCCTCCATGCACCTGCAGATCCTCTCAGCACAGCAGCTGGCTTCTGCATAGTTACTGCTAGGCTTTCCAGGTGAAAAACTAACCCAGATTGATCATTTGTTACATGTACATTTTTTTCTTTTACTAGAAACGAACAGATTTAAAATAAAGAGGTGAGCTATGAGTTTACCAGACAGAAGTAAACAAAAGAAGGAATGGTAACATTAACATCAGATACGGGGAGGGGCACTTGGGTGGCTCAGTCGGTTGAGAGGTTGAGCACTCTTGATTTTGGCTCAGGTCATGATCCCAGGGTCATGGGATCAAGCCCTGTGCTGGGCTCCACAGTGTGGAGCCTGCTTAAGATTCTCTCTCCCTCTCTGTGTGCCTCCCCCCCCCACTTGCTCTCTCTCTCAAATTAAAAAACAGAAAAACAAAAACATCAGAGAAAGGGATATTGGTCAGACATAAGTTGAAAGCATTAAACAGGATAAAAAGGATCTTATAGAAGGCATAATTTACAAAGACAGGGCACAGTCTTGTATGAACCAGTGACGTAATGTTACATACATAAAAAGATCTTCCAGAAATGCAAAAAAGATTGTTTAAAATGCATTTAAGGTGGAAATCTTAATCACACCTCTTCTAGAATTAGACTGACCTAGGAAATGTATCAGAGAACTAAATTCTAAAATCAATAAACCTGAATACTAAAACCAGTAAACCTGATGAAAGAGAGTCATAGAACTTAAAAAAAAAAAAACATTTTTTTTTCATGTTTATTTCTTTTTGAGAAAGAGAAACAGAGCACAAGCAGGGGAGAGGCAGAGAGAGAGAGGGAGACACAGAATCCGAAGCAGGTTCCAGGCTCTGAGCTGCCAGCACAGAGCCCAAGAGGGGGCTCGAACTCACAGATCACAAGATCATGACCTGAGCCCAAGTCAGATGCTTAACTGACTGAGCCACCCAGGCACCCCCGCATAGAACTTTTATTTATTTATGTACATACTTATTTATAGCATAGAACCTTTTAATTCTAAGTAGAAAATATACATATTTTAACACCCATGAAATGTGTAATCATTGATTATGTACTTGCCAAAGAAGAAAATCTTAACTAAAACATACCGAATCTAATTCTCTGGTCACCACAAAACTGGAAAGTAATACAAACATGACCACCATCACGCTGTGCACTTGAACTTACCCAGTGATGTATGTCAATTATCTCTCAATAAAACTGAAGAAAGAAATGGATTGAAAAGCTTAAGTATTTGAAAAAATGACATCCAATCCCGGATAACTCTTAGATCAAAGAAAAAAATGACAACATATGTAAAAAGCAATGAAAAAGAGAACACTTTATACCAAAAACTATGGAACGAGCTGTATTTAGAGGCAAATTTATAGCCTTAAAATGTCTTCATCAAAAATGAAATAAAAATGAAAGAACTTAAAAAAACAAAGGCTCAGACTAATATTAAGAAATGGGAAAAGAACAAGAGAGTAGGACGAGGAACTGTGACAAAAAAACTGGAAAACAGAAGACAGTAAGTAAGAGTTGAAAAGCATTCAAAAAGAGACAAATCCTCTTGCAAGCCTGGTTGAAGAAAAAAGAAAACAAAAATATGTAAGGTTAGGAATGAGAAAACAACCTCATGTGCAGAGCAGACTGTAAGAATCTCAAGAGAATTCTATACACAATACAATGACAACTAATTTGGAAAATCTGTTGAAAATGGAGGACTTCCAAGCAAAATACAAATTAAGGTTGATCCCTCCCCCACAGAAAAGTTGAATTTTAATTTTTTTTAATTTTTAATTTTTAGAGAAAGAGAGCACGCGCCCAAGTTGGGGAGGGGGCAGAGGGAGAGGGAGAATCTTAAGCAGGCTCCACGCTCAGCACAGAGCCTGACATGGGGCTCGTTCCCATGACCTTGGGATCATGACCTGAGCCCAAATCAAGTCAGACGCTCAACCAACTGAGCCACCCAAGCAACCCAAAAAGTTGACTTTTTAAATGATCACAGAAGAGAGTGGACACATTATATATAAATTCTACCACGTAAAACTATATAATAGGATTTTGCAATTGATTTCTCTACTCAGTCTTAAAAGAGCAGATAATTCCAAAGTCACTTAGATTATTTCAGAACGTAGTAAAATATAAAATGCTCCCTCAAGTTATTTTAAGGGATCTAGTATAATTTTAAATATCAACATCTGATTAATAGAGTACCAAAAAAAGCTCCCCTTCATGTCAGTGTCACTAATAAAAGATACATTCTATATAAAATATCAATAAATGGCACCCAACAGTGTATCAAAAGAATAATATACTGGATCAAAGAGAATTACTTGGAGATTCTATCAGTATTTTAGCAGGTACTGTACCAAAACCTTTTAATTTATGATACACGGATATATTTAAAGCACTGAATTTTCCATACTAAAACATGAAATGTCCATTTACTTGCCCTTAATGTCTTTTAATGATATTTCCCCCCCATTTTATAACTGATATACAAAAAAATTTAAGTTTCTGTATTCATTTAGCCACTTTGCTGAACCTTTTAATTCTAATAATTTTGTAATTTCATTCTTTTCCATTTTCTAGAAACAAAATTACATTATCCAAAAATAATATTTTCATTTCTTCCTTTCCTAACATTTTTGTCTGTTCCCTGTTTTATTACTTTGGCTAGAAAGCTAGCACCATGTTGAATATTAGAAGTGAAAGTAAATATTCCATTTTTTCCTGAGTTTAAAGAGAATGCTTCTATTGTTTTATCATTTAAGTATGACATTTACCATAGATTTCTTTTACGTGCCTTTTATCAAGTTGCTGTTTGTCTATTCCCATTTTGCTAAGTGTTTTATTTATTTATTTTTGGGAGGTGGGGGAGAGAGGGAAGGAGAGAGGGAGAGAGAAAACGAGCAGGCAGGGGCAAAGAGAGGAAGAATCTTAAGCAGGCTCCAGCACAGAGGCTGACACAGGCCTCAATCTCACAACCATGAGATCATGACCTGAGTGGAAATCAAGAGTCAGACGCTTAACTGACTGAGCCACCCAGGCACCCCTCCTATTTTGCTCAATGTTTTCTTTGAAATCAAAGTAGGTTTTGAATATTTGCAAAAAACACTTTACCGCTCGAGATGATCATATAGATCATACAGATTTAACCTCATATAAACTATTAATACAGTGATTTATAGCAACAGGCTTTCTAACGTTAAATCATTCCTGGGATAAAATCTTTCATTCCAGATGGAGGGCATGACTGAAATTGCTACTATTTTATTTTAGGGCTTTGTATTGATGGGAGTTGGGCAGTTTTTTCTTCTAGTGCTATCTTTGTCAGGTTATGGTATTAAGGGGATGCTAACATTATGAGCTGAACAACTCTCCTTAATGGAAGCACTCCAGGAATAAGGGACAGCATGAGCAAAGACCAGGATGAAAAAGCACAGGATATGCTCAGAGAATAGGATTTAAGACTTCTTTTTCTCTTTTTTTTTTTGTTTTTTTAATTTTTTTTTTAAACGTTTATTTATTTTTGAGACAGGGAGAGACAGAGCATGAACGGGGGAGGGTCAGAGAGAGAGGGAGACACAGAATCTGAAACAGGCTCCAGGCTCCGAGCTGTCAGCACAGCGCCCGATGCGGGGCTCGAACTCACGGACCGTGAGATCATGACCTGAGCCGAAGTCGGACGCTTAACCGACTGAGCCACCCAGGCGCCCCTCTCTTTTTTAATGTTTATTTATTTTTGAGAGGCAGACAGAGCGTATGTGGCGGAAGGGCAGAGAGAGAGAGGGAGACACAGAATCTGAAACAGGCTCCAGGCTCTGAGCCGTCAGCAGAGCCTGATGTGGGGCTCAAACTCACAAACCGCAAGATCATGACCTGAGCTGAAGTCAGACACTTAACCGACTGAGCCACCCAGGTGCCCCAGGATTCAAGACGTCTTAAAATGGACTAAGTAACACAAAGTAGGTTTGACTCCAGTTGCTAATTAATCTTCAAGCACAACTCCTCTGCCAAAACACTTTGATATACTGCTCATTTTACATACAGAACAGACTCCAAACGTTCAAGATCCTTCCTACTTTATTTTTACAAATTTTTTAAATGTTTATTTTTGAAAGAGAGAGAGAGAGAGAGCGCGCGCGCGAGCACGAGTGGGGGAGGGGCAGAGAGAGAGGGAGGCACAGAATCGGAAGCAGGCTCCAGGCTCTGAGCTGTCAGCACAGGGCCCGAATTGGGGCTCGAACTCAAGAGCCTAGCCATGAGAACGTGACCTGAGCCGAAGTCGGACGCTCAACAGACTGAGCCACCCGGAGCGCCCCAAAATCCTTCCAACTTTAACCTATTTTACATTTCAACCTGTGCTTTCCTGTGATTTTTGTTTGCTTAGAATGCTATATATGATCTACAATGGCACATCCAAATCCTACCCACCTATCAAGGGAATAGTTCAATACCCATGAAAAGTTCTCAGATCCAATTGAACTATGTCTGAGTTCACATGTGCTACAGCAAATTACTGTCAGCTTTTGGCTTGCCAACTCCTTAAGCTCTCTGACAGCTATACTATGTTGGTCAGTGTCACGCCCCCCTCCCCCAATTCACGACCTTCCCAGAACCTTAGAATGTGACTTTATCTGGCAATAGTTATTGTAAATGTAATTAGTTAAGATCAGGAGTAAGGTAGGCCCTTTGTCCAAGAAGGCTGTGTCCTTTTAAGAAGAAACACAGATACACAGAGAAAAACACCATAGGAGAAGCTTCAAGAGATCCAAAAGATGCAGCTACAAGTCAAAGAACTCCTAGGATGGGTGCACAGCACCGGAAACTAGGAAAAGGCAAGGAAGTATTTTACCCAGAGTTTCAGAGGAAGCATGATCCTGCTGACACCTTCATTTCGGACTTCCTGGTTCCAGAACTGTAAGATAATAAACGCGTTGTTTTAAGCTACCCAATTTGCGATACTTGGTTATCACAGCCCTAGGAAACGAAAGCAAAGGCAACTTAAATTTCTAATTTATCTTCCTAACTCCAACAGCGCTATGTCCCTAGTGCAGCTGAGAACTATGTAGGTACTCAAATCCTTCCAGGAGTGGGCTTCCGGCAGCAGCAGTCAGGAACTGCCAGACCTTATGAGCTCCTGCTGGGAGACGACCAACAGCCACTGCTCGTAAGTGGTAAGTAAGCACCGTGACTGTAAGACAAGCGGCTACGCAGACGAACGGAAGCCAGAAACTAAATGAAACACGCGGCACCCGGAGAGGGAGGAGCCTCGATTCCCCAGAGAGCGACCAGGGAGGAAGGCAGTTCTCGAGACGGGAGTCTCCGAGCCGCTCTCCAGACCCCGCCGAACAGCCCAGTCCTCTCCCCACCCTCCACAGCCGGGAACCCAGCAACTGCCACCTACAGTCCAGGAGCCCCTCCTGCCCCGCTCCGCGCCGCCGCCTCACCTCCGCGGGCGCGTCCCGCTATGTTACGCTGTTGCATGGGGGGAGGGACTTCCTCCCCACACCCGGAAACCGGAAGGAGCTCTTTCCCGCCGGAAGGAGAGTGCAGTTGCTGTCGGGGTCGGATCCCGGAGGGCCGGGTGTGGTTGTGGCGTAGAGCAAGGCTGATCTCGGGCCACCCGCGGGGCGGGCGACGATATCGTCCTTGTGGGCAGGCTGGCTGGCGTGTCGGGTTTCGGGGAGTATGGCGGGGAACCGGAGTAGAGGTGAGAGGTCGGCGTATCTGTCGCGAGGGTCCTCGTCACCCAACCACATCTACGTCTCATACCTAACTCTTGCTCAGCTTTTTCGACCCCGTCTAAAAAAACAAGCCTGGTAGTTCACGGAGGTGCGGTGGGGAATATATGTGGAAGGGAGGAGTAAAGTTTAAGGAAAAATAATTCAGGAGGTGAATTTAACATAAGTGGTCCCTTAAGGGATGTGACTCCGGGGCCTGTGCATAACCAGGCCCTCTGAATCGGTGACTCCTGCTTGAGGCAGCAGCACCTGTTGCATTAATTTGAAAACATGCACACAGGCGGGTGATTTTCAAGCTTCCTGAATCTGCCAGCCAAGTCATTGGGTGTCAGAGGAGGGACAGCCATCTGGGTCATCCCCCACGGTTCAGTTTTTAATGGAAGCATAGTGAGAGGAGACAGGCTGAAAGTCAGGAATTAGAAATGTGTCATTTATTTACATTTTATTATTTTTTATTAAAAATTTTTTAATGTTCTTGAGAGAGTGTGAGTGGGGGAGGGGCAGAGACACAAAGACACAGAATCCTAAACAGGCTCCCAACTCCGAGCTGTCAACACAGAGGCTGACACCGGGTTTGAACTCACCAGCCGGTGAGTTCGCAACCTGAGCCCAAGTCAGGGGCTCAACCTACTGAGACACGCAGGCGCCCCTGTAGGCAGTTTCTGTTTCACTCACTCTTCTTGACCATTTAACTCCTGCTTCCATCAGTGACCACAGCAGGCTACACATCACCCTTCTCTCACTTCTAGAACTCGAGACTTTTCAGTGGATTAGTAACTGCACAGAAACGGACCCACTATTGAATTCATTATTATTGCTACATGAGTAGGTGTTTAAAATGCCTTATACTTTACAGAAATCCTTGGTAGGTAGTTATATATGGTTATTTGGGGGAGATTGGCTTGAGGTTCTTTGAAGGGCTGGGAACATATTTTTTTGATTTAAAATAATGAAGCCTAGGCTCTGAAAATTCCATAAACTGTTTAGGAAAGGATGAGATTTCAAGAATGACAGGCGCCTCCATATATGTAGTATTTTCCCCTACATCTGATATGGAACTTTGGGTAAAATTTTGGGGGGTGGGGTGAGGAAGCCTCTCCCATAAAATGACTTTTTATTTTTTTATTTTTATTTAAAAAAAAATTTTTTTTTCAACGTTTATTTATTTTGGGGACAGAGAGAGACAGAGCATGAACGGGGGAGGGGCAGAGAGAGAGGGAGACACAGAATCTGAAACAGGCTCCAGGCTCTGAGCCATCAGCCCAGAGCCTGACGCGGGGCTCGAACTCACGGACCGCGAGATCGTGACCTGGCTAAAGTCGGACGCTTAACCGACTGCGCCACCCAGGCGCCCCTAAAATGACTTTTTAAAGACACTTGACATTTGAGAAGGTATCATCTGTGGTCTTCTTCTCAGGTATCACCTGAATTTGTCATTACCTTTACAGCATATGATTTCCTCCAGGAAAGTCCTAGATTCTAAGACCATCAGAGAGTCATGGTGTGGCGTGCTATCAGGGCCAAGGGGTAACTTCCACTCATCAGCCTCCAAACATATAAACCAGATTGATGTTTGAGAACATTTAAAATACGTATCTTGTAGACTTTGGGCTCTCTCTCGAATCATCAAAACTATAATAAATGTTAAATGTGTTAAAGATCTCTTGCAAGGATAGGAAGGAAACATGCTAAACCACATACACCTTCCTCACATTCCCATAAACCCCTCCCACTCCTCCCAAGTTAGAAGTCACTGTTACTAACAGGGTTCTGTGGTAGATCTCTCAAGTGTGTGGGGACAGAAGAAAGGCTGAGAATCACTCGCTATTTTTTATCTCCCTCTCCCCACTCAACACACAATTTGAAAGTGCTTTGCTTTTTTTTTTTCTTTTGAGGGAGAGAGCGAATGAGCACGAGAGCAAGAGGGTCAGCAGGAGGGGCAGAAGGAGGGGGCAGAACCTAAGCAGGTTCCATGCGAGTGTGGAGCCCAACCGTGAGTGAGATCGTGACCTGAGCTGAAACCAAAGTCAGACGCTTAACCGACCGAGCCACTCAGGCGCCCCATGAAAGTGCTTTGCTTTCTGATGAAGAAATTTTCTTTTAACTTGGACGACAATTCGATGCCTCTTATCTCTTTTCAGGAATGTAAGCGTTTGAAAGCAGAATGCCTTTGCTTCCATGATCTGATCAGAGATTATGAAGATACAGTTCCTCCCTTTGGTTTGCATACAGTTAAGTTGAGCAGATACAGGTCAATGGTCAGTGTGCCACTTAAGTATTCAAGAAGAGGTGAGTGTGTGCAACTTAACTCGGCCGGGGAGGGGGGGGGGGAATTAAGTGCTTCCGGGAAGTGACTTTTGAGCTATACAGGCATTAGGAGGACAAGAAAGGGTAGGTCCATTCCAGGTACCTAGGGATCTGTGATCTGTGGCTTGTTTACAAATTGTGAATTACACAGAAGACAGGGTCAAGTGTCTTCTGCCTTTCTTCAGAGGTCTGTCCTTCTGAGGATAGTGCTCCTCTTGTTTTTCTTCTCTCTCCCTGTCCTTCTTCCCCTTAATTGGATGGATGTTGAGGATAGAAAAGAAGTCAGAGGGGAGGCATCTTTCTGAGTGGCAGAGCAATAGGACAGGTTTACCAAGAAATAATGATTGTACTCAGGAAATCCATCTCTAAAAACTGCGTTCCTGCTTTGTTAAAATGCACAGCTGGGAAACCTCAATTTTGTTGATTGATTGCTTTCCCAGTGAATGGATTATATTCTTGTCTCTAATCCAGTCTTTTCGAATTTAGGGGCCTCTCTTAAGCCCACATCTAGACCTAGGAATGAGCATGGGGGAGGCAGCAAAATCAGAACCCAAGTTCATACTACAAAAGCATTTTTGTTGGCTATAACTGAGTGACTGCGTGTTGTTTGACCTGCAAGCTGGGTAGTTGAATTGTCATTCAAATCAATGATCGTTTAATTCCACTAGGATCTGATGAAGGTGGAACTAGGCAGAAAAACCTGATTCTGTCAAAGTCTGGGGAGAATGACGAAAAAGCAATCAATCAGTGAATCGGGCTTAATTTTTTTCTGGGACTGGGACTAGCAGGAAACAAGCAGTGAAGTGGAAGACACGACAGGCGTGACAAGAACTGGCGCCTGTGCACTAGCAGCTCTAAAGTAATTACTCACTCGGGGCATCCATCGTGCCCAGCTCATCATCACGCTCCTCCTTCTAGGAGACCTGCTGACGGAGAAGGTGCTGACTGGCCGGAATCTTCTTCGCAAATCCTGAACTCTCATCTTGCATTTAGATTCCTTAACCATGGATTGCAGGGAAGCACGTGTATGTTAGCGTTCCAGTCTCTGAATACTCGAAAAGTAGTTAGTTATCTAAAAGTAATCAACTAGCATTTCTTTCGTGTCTTGACGTGCTAGAGGACAGTGTTTCAAAGGCTGGACTTGGTCTTCTGGAGACTAAGAAAATAGAGTCCTTGAAGTCAAGCCGACTCTGCTGTTAGCCTCCTAAATGAAAAGGTAGATAGAACAGGTCTTGTTTACAAAACAAATTCAAGACCTACTTATCTACCAACAGCATTTATACGTATAGTGTGGTCTTGCTGTGGAAAATAGGAACAGTAAATTGAGAGATTAGAAAGGGTGGGAAAAGGCACTGAACCCACAAGACTCTTCCTGTACTAACTGATAGGAAGGTGGCTGGAAATTGGAGAAGTTGTTCAGGAAAGCGGAGGACGGGACCTTTCCCGTAGTGCAGCCTTCGGAGGGTCCAGCAGGTTCTCTGGTAGCTAAGCCTCCTTGGACAGAGACGAGCGGATCTCATTTACAGAATGCCATGTCATGGTGAATTGTGCTGCGGGCAGCTGCCAGTGTGAGCCGTGTAAGGTTATGATTCTGACAAATATTGAGAGGATGAGAAGCATTAAGGAAAAGGCCTCATTGCCCATGCAATCACTCTGCTTTATACTGGTCACCGTGCTTGTGCTTCAGAAAGATTTTATTGGGTGTGTACAAGCAATGATTGCATATCATTGTCTGAATCAGCAGGAAGTCCATTAAACACACTTTTCCAAATAAAAGGCAATTTCATTTTATCGGAAACCCGGTGTCTCTGACCAACTTTCCAGTCCCATCGAAGGGTGCCTTAAATTCTGATTTTTCTGAATTACTAAGCCCATGTTAGTTTACACTAAGATTCTGTGGTTATTTTACGTAGTCTCCCCTTTGTTGAGGGAAGCCAAAACTTATGTTAATAACCTTCTCAAGAGTTAGAAAGTAATACAGGTAAAGCTAGGAAAAGAACAGATTGGTATCTTTTGTTTTATCTGCAGTGTCAGGGATTGTGGCTACAATATTCTGACTTTTTAAAAATCCGTTTTGTTTTTTGTTTTGTTTTTTAACAGATATATCAGCAGGTTGCAGCTGAACATGGCCTTGAGGTAAATCCTGCCCCTGTTGAAATTTGATTTCAGCAGATTATTCATGGTAATTTAGGAACTGGAATATTTTACAGAAAAAAAAAAAAGTTTCGTTTGGTTCTGTTCTATTTTTTCTTCTCCTAGAAGAACCATGTTTAAACAAAACTTCACTATGCTGAAGAACTGTGATGCTTTAAGTTGGTCATCTGCCTCATTTTAAAGTAAGTGAATTTTATATGTCAGCACAAATTCTAGATGTTTTTTTTCTTGATCAATAAAACTTTTACTCAAACCTTACAGGTGTCGAGTTTTTAATCGTTTTATCCACGTTCAGGTTACATGTGAAATATTCCATAAAGCCTTTAGAGTGCTGAATTCAAATTTGCCGTATCCGTGATAGCCTACCTCCTGCTTGGTAGTTTCTGTTGCAGTGGCTAAGCTTGGTTTTGAATATGCACACATGTATATTCTGTTTGTAACTTGAACCATCTCTGTGTTTACATTGGCCGTCCCTTCCTTATCTCAGGGTAGTAAGACTGTCAAGTTGTTAATTCAGGAATCTGAGCCGCCATGTGTATCAACAGGCAGGGTTTTGAGACAGGCGACTTGAGAGGCGTTCATCGCATCAGACTCTGTGCTGGAAAACACTAAAGTTTTAGATCACAGGATTTTCAGTTCCCACGAAACCATGAGTGATGAGACACGGGGCGTATCTGTGCAGAGGGGCATCCGCGGGGCGGAACAAAACGGTCTGAGAACTGCTTCACAGGCAGAGTCCCCTGCTCTGCACCCACACGTCCAAGCTCGAAGACGCAGTGTGCAGAGCTTTAGGTGGCAGCTGGAGAGCCGAGCGGAGAACCAGGAAGGCAGCCCGCGGGGCCGGTGCTGTGGGCACAGGAGGGCATGACAGCAGAGAGCAGGAGGCCCCAGAGCTGCTGGCCCAGGGGCCACTTTGCACACCGGTGCTCAGCTTTAGCCTTTGGCGGGCGAGGTTCTCTCTCCCGAAGCTGCCACACATTTGCCATACGTTCTATATCGTGCGCTCCCGTGTTCGTCATTAAATCTCCCAGTCTATTGAGTCTAGTCTATTGAGGCTAGTGCTATTTTTTCTTTGTTTAAAGGGACACGGGAGCTCTGGAAGATCATGTGACTCCTTGCAGAGTAGCTACAGAGGAGCCATCAAACCTCGGTCTTTTGATTTCCAGTCTGGTTCTCTCCACGTGACAGGACAGTTCCTAGAATCAGTTGTGACTAACGTTCTCTGGTTTTTCCCGCGTTAGCCCCCGCTCCCTCTCCCGATGCGCTGAAAGTGCCAGGTTTATGTGTAGGCCGCTGCGGGACGTGAAGTGCGTAGTGGAGCGTTCCATTTTGCCCAGTCTTGCCATCAAGCCGCAGGTGCCCTTCTGTTCCTTCAGACTGCCTCCCCTCCAGGTTTTCTCCGTCTCCCTGCCGTACGTCCTTTGCTGTGGTTTGGAAAGAGCCCCACCGTCCCTCGCACGGAGAGCAGAGAGCCCGACAATGGTGGTTGGATGAGGAAGATAACTAATTTATTCAGTATTTGGTGTGTACCGTTTGTTACACGTTAGTCCTTAGGGACCGAATGATGAACAAGACAGACACTGTCCCTGCCTTCATGGAAGGGCGCACGGTAGAGGTCATTTCAAAGTTTGGGGTAAGTTCTGTGAACGAGGGGAACAGGTGTGACAGCGTGCTCAGTGCCAGAAACCGCATCACAGTGCCATTAACTCCCGGGAAAACAGAAGGCGCGTGGCTTCCCTGGTTCTCTGTGGACAGCCTCTTGCCTTCTGGAGTCTGTTCCTGGCTGACTCGCAAGATGTCCCGGGTGTGCCACGGCCACTAGTACTTATGTATCTCTTCCCTCCCTTGCCCCTGCCCCCACGCTCTATAGGCCTTGGACTTTCAGATACTTTGCATATAAACAAACAGACCGATACAGTTTGACCACCTGAAAGGCCTGGAGTTCATTTTGTCTGAGCCCTCATTTTACAGCAGCGCCTGGTAATGACTAACCTAACATCTTACAGGTGGCAGTGCGCAGGGCTAGAAACCTGTGCTTGAACGCCAAGTTCAACCAGCTGAGGGGTGGCCGGCTTGGAGGGGTGGGTACAGAAGAGAGGGAGCTGGCATCAGAATGGTCTAGTAGAAAGTGACATGCTTTGGCATTGAAATGCCATTATGTATCTTCAGACACCCAGGCTTTTCCAAAGAAAAACAGGGATGCACAAATTGGTGAAGCTGACAACTAAACGTGTACAGATGCTGAGAAATGTCCGCATTGAAAAATGACAATTTTGAATTTTCATAGTCTAGCAGAATGCCGATCTTCCTCGGGGAGACAGTTATTCTTATATCTGGAGTCATCCCGTTGTGCAGGAACTCATACTTATGCCTAGAAATTAAATGTTGATAGGACACAGCTTCAGAAGTTCTGTAGATGCGCTATTTACAGAACATTTCGTATTAGTTTTCAAATAATGCTGCGATCGTGTTTTTTTTTTTAATTGACTACCAAAGTAACGGTTCATTTCCCAACATATCTGTCTCTTTTCTAAAATTTGTCCTAAGAGACCTCTCTTTTTAAACACCATTTGTTTTTGATCAATTTCTTCACCTAAGAGACTTACATACACTCTTACTGCATCAAAGTTTGTATAGAAATTGGTGTTTTAAAACTTGGGATTTTAAGGTTCAAATGTATAAAGCCTTCATAATAAAGATGTTTGAACCGGGGAGCCCCACGATCTTTCATGTAATAAAATGTGCCTTTTGGTATAACCTGTGCACAGGTACTCAGGCATGATCCTTAGACCTTCCGACTCAGCAGGGCCAGCCGGGGCCGTCACCGCCCCCGCAGCCTAGCCCAGCACCCTCTCCCCGTGCTCTGTAGCCTGGGTGCTTTGAAAAAATGGCTGGAACCCAAAGCAGCCACGGGAACTTCCTACCCCTGCTACCTACAGATGTCTGCAGAACACGGTGCCAGCAAGCTGGGCCACACGCCTGGGAGGAGCACTTGGAATATGGTCTCGGTGTCAGAGAGAGCCAGCCTGGCTCCGGCCCCGCTCGCCTCATCTTCCCCTCAGCTCCCTTCCTTAGCTAAGCAGCCGCCAGAAGCCAGGAGCCAGGAAGGCGCTGCCCTCCACCTTCTTCCCACTACAGCACCAGACGAAAGCAAAAACTGCAAGTCAGCTAGGATACCTTCCGTATCCTGTCTGTCCTCTGTCTGTAACTCTGTCCTCTGTCTTTCCAAGGTGGGGCCACAGAAGCGGCCAGGCCTAGTGCCTGGCTTTTTGCCCATCCTTTTTCACGCTGTCTCATGTTTCCATCCTCTTCTGTCTTCTGACCTTTCAACCCTCCCACCGTACACAGACTCCTACTCTTCCTTTATCCTCCCCGTTCTCCTCTGCCCTTCGTTCTTCCCTCTCTAGGAGAGGATACTTTGATTTTTAGCCTTATTACACTTCGGGCAGAATCTCCAAATAAACTATTCGGCTCAGTGCCTACTATTTCCTGTGTTTCTCAGACTGGGTCTGAGGATTGGTAGAGTCCATTCTAGTCCAAGTACCTTACGGGGGGGGGGGGGGTCTTCCCACGTATGCGCGGGCATGACGGGTAGTGTTTAATTAACCACGATGGAGGTTCCCCAGCAGAGAACGCAGGATCAAACATGCATAAGATACAGCAAGCCAACAAGGGTCAGAGGCCCCGTGGTACAAGAGATGCTGGGGAGACGGTGTGAATTTTTGTAATTTTTGAGGTGAAGGGAGGTTGTAACAGTGGCTTCCCAAGTCTGAATATGTCCACGGGACTGCACCTCATCAGGTTTTCCCAGCTTTCTAGAACTGATCCACGCGTAGAGGACAGAGTGCTTGGCAGCAGAAGCAAAACAGAATGAGCCATGACTATTAAGCCACTGCCTACTTGCAAAGATGGAATTGGGGCTTCAGATCAAACTGTAACCATTTAATAACACAAGTTGAGCATGAATGAAAAGCCAATCACTTAGTGCTTAAGAATGCTGTCTCTGGAGCCAGACTTCCTGGACTGGATTCCAAGCTCCAAAAATCCACGTCGGACGGATTATCCAACTGCTGGGAGGCATAGCCGATTTTTAAAATGGGGTGATATAATTGTGAGAAGTAAACAGGACAGGACATGGGAGCAGCGCTTGGCACGGAATAAGCTCTCCGTGAATTGTAGCTATTTCTGTCTGAAAGAAAAGTACCCAAAGCTGCTCTTTTCTCGTCTCATTTGGACTTTAGGGGAAAGGGCTGGAAAAGAGCCCTGAGGTATCTTAGAATATTTTATGAAACCTACTCTAGGCCTTAGTTATTGCTAGTGAAACCTCGTGCTCTCTTCTTTCAAGGCCAATTTTAGTATCAGGCATCCAGATTCTACTTTACCGTGATGATGCAAGTCTGTGCCTCATGCACCAAGACAGGCAGTTTGCTCCCAGGTCCTCTTGTTTAGGGACATCTTCAAAGGCCACACCCACCGTGTAGTGGGACCTCTCGTCCACCTCCACCTCCCAGTAATGGCGCCCTCGGATTGGAATGAGATTCCCCATGACGGCAACACACCTGGGTTCAGAAAGTGGAAGCGTGCGTCACCGGGGGCGCCCCGAGCCTGGCCGTGCGGGGGCGGGGGGGGGGGACAGCCGTGGGGGTCGGCCCAAAGGTGTTCCGAACACCTCCTTTGAGAAGCGGCTCGCCCTCGGCTCACCTGACAGATGCCGAAGTTTGTGGGAGAGTTCTTAGCCTGCCGGTAATGGGAGCGAGTTACAAAAGGCTCTATTGGCATTTGTAAATGATTGGGCTCTTTTTTTTTTTTTTTGGTAACAAAAATAAAGATTTGGTTCACTTGCTCATAAAAAAAGAAAGGGACTCCAGGTGCCTGGGTGACTCAGTGGGTGAAGCATCTGACTTCGGCTCAGGTCAGGATCTCACGGTTTGTGGGTTCGAGCCCCACGTCGGGCTCTGTGCTGACAGCTCGGAGCCTGGAGCCTGCTTCGGATCTGTGTCTCCCCCCACCCTCTCTCTACCCCTCCCCTGCTCACGCTCTGTCTCTCTCTCTTTCAAAAATAAACATTAAAACAAACAAACAAAAGGGACTGAAACTTCACAGAAACTCAGCACAGTCAAGGGAACCATGTACTTGAAGTTCAGGAACCGGCCAGCACTGCTGATACACTAGCATGGGGGGCTTTGAGGTGACGCCTATCTGCGGGGTGGCTACAGGCAGAAGACGAGGATCTGGATCTCAGAAGCAAACCTGAGAACAGCAAATAGCAAATCCCTCACCAATGATCAAAATCGACCTCCAAGAAGCCACTGGAAACAAATACACTCACAAAGGTCACAGTTATGTTTTGTTTTACAACAATACAGCATTCTTCAGAGGAAGGTTCTCATGGGAAACCAGACCACATCAGTATCTCTGAAACGAACAGTCTGCCTCCTGCAGGAAACTTCTGCATTAGCCAAACTGAGTGCCCACCCCCCGCCAAGCCCCTGGGCAGATTTGTTTAGCTGTTATTAACACGAGATCTCTACTCTCAAACCCCAAGTTCTGGAGGCCAAGCAAAGCTCTGGGAAGGAGACTGCACAGAAAATAGCTCCTCTTTTGTAAAATGAAGCCGTCTCTACTCTCAGCTCGGGACCCACATCTCCACCCACCTGCTGTCTCTCATTCGGAATGTCCCGAACGGAACTTACCACATTCCTACCCTTCCCACCGCCGACCAAACTTGGTGTTTTGCTTGTGGTGGGAAGGAGTACTTACTCCCCGTGTTTTCTCCGTTTTGGTTAATAGATTCATGATCTACCCAGTAACCCAAGGCAGAAAACAGTAACCCAAGGATAATGTAGTGGTTACACGCTCAGCTTCTAGCTTAAATCTGACTTCAGCCCTTAACAGCAGTGTGCCTTTGGGCAAATTACTTTACTTCTCTGTGCCTCAAGGGTCTCACCTGTCAAACTGGACTGATAATGATATGGATGTCACAGGCTGTCGTGATGATTCCATGAGCTAATCCATGTCAAACACTTGGAAGATGTCTAGCACTTGGCAAACACGCCATAGATTACAGTCCCTGACCCATCCCTCCCCTGCTCGCCCCTTAACCCGTTGGCCTGTCTCCTTGTTAGTTTTGTGTGTTGCTGATTTACTCAAGGCGTCCACAGCCTCCTCTCTGGTCTCCTGGCTCCCCACCTGCCTCTCCCCCTCCTCCCCAGCTCACACTTGACCCTCCAGTGTGATCCTTCTGAATGTAAATCTGATCGGGTCACCTCCCCTACATGAACCCTCCAAAAATTCCCACCCCTCCGAGGATAAGATCCAAACTTGTTTTGCCCCGGAACTTTTCCGTCTTTCCTGCCTTGTCTTCCCCTTCTTCCCATTATGGAGCCTACACCACAGACACGCTAACCGATAGCAGTTCTCCAAACACGTGGTCTCCCTGGCTTCCGCCGTTTGTACACGTATGAGGCACTTAATCTGCCTGGTCGGCCTGGAGAACCCCCTTTTGTCCTTCAAGCCCTTGCTTCCCCAGGAAGCCTTCTTCCTGGGGGCTCCTACGATGCCTTGGCCATACTTCTACCGAATCTTTCACAGGTGTGCTTTTGACACATGCATCTCCCCCACCTGCCTGGTCTGAGTCAGGTGGGCAGGGACACCATCTTCCTCTCTTTACCTCCAGGGCACAGCATGGTCCTCACGGGACAATGGATATACTGGTGACAGGATATTGAAATGGGACTAACTTGGCTGGACCCCAAAGAGCCAAGAACAAAACAACAGGTGGTGACTTCTCCCATATTTCCAGGTGACGTGCTGCACCACCTCTGCGGGACTTGGTGACCAAACACTCTTAACTTTTAGTGCAACACCAAGCGGCCGAGGCTGAAGACGCTCGAGGCTGTGTCTGCCCAGAGAGCGTTCACACGCACTGTGAGGCGGCAGTGGCTTGGTCAGAGGTGTGTGCCTTCAGAGGACCGGGTGTGAACGGAACCCACTTCAGGAAAGCTGCCTCTGCGTTGTTTGTGGGGGGGATCCTGTCCAAGAGAGCTGCCTGTGAGGGCCCAGGAGGGCTCGGCAGAAAGAGCGAGAACCATAGCACTGGGTGTGGAGGTGGACGGGTTGTGAGGGGCTCACCTGGGAACTGCCGGGGAGAGAGAGTCAGCTTCCCACATCACACTGGTACCAGTCAGGTACCCCCAGGCTAAAAGCAGGACAACAGGCCCCCAAATGGAGCCCGTCACGCTAAGCCCCACGTCTCCAAACCGAGACACCTCCGTTACAGTTCGACTCTCCCAGAAATGGGATCTTCAACCAACCAGGAATCGCCTGACGAGCACCAGTGAGGGGATGTGCCTCGCAGACCCTGCTGTCCCCTGCAGGAAAGGAACCTCGCCACAACCGCCCGCTTCTTTGCCTACTGTAACTTGGCCCATAAGCGTCTTTCATCTGTACAGCTCCTGAGAGCTCCCGTCTACCTGTTAGACTGAACGATGTCCGTTTCATAACTCCTGGAATAAAGCCGTAAGATCTTTAAAATCTATTCAGTTGAATTTTTTTTTTTTTTTTTTTAACACAGGTAAGGCCTTTATCTCTCCATGTCCCTCTCCATGCCCTGCAACCCTGGGTAGAATGGGCAGAGGTGGGAAAAGGATCAAGTCGCTTTCCACTGTACCCTGCGCACTGGGGCTACTGCATGCTAACACTTACATATAGTAGGTGCTACACACACACACACACACACAGTAAAAAGGGCGGCAGGGAGCCAACGCCAGAGGAAGAGCCATCTCTGGGATAGTCTCGGACCCCGGCAGGGAGGCTGATGCAGTTTCTTTCTTCTCTTCCTTTCTTTCAGCTTTTTTTTTTTTTTTTAATGCTTATTTTTGAGAGAGAAAGAGCGAGTTCGAACAAGGGAGGGGCAGAGAGAGAGAGGGACACAGAATCCGAAGCAGGCTCCAGGCTCTGAGCTGTCAGCACAGAGCCCGATGCGGGGCTCAAACCCACGAACCATGAGATCATGACCCGAGTTGAAGTCAGATGTTTAACAGACTGAGCCACCCAGGCGCCCCTGGATGAAGTTTCTATCCGTGGCCCTTGCAGCCCCATTGGAGAGCCCCCTTTTCTCCTTAGAAGATCCTTCTGACTCTAAAACCAACCGACCGAGAACTCTTCTTGTCCTGACCAGACCAGGAAGCTGAGAGCCACCTGTAATCCCGGAAATGGAATGCGCTCTTGGAGTTAACCTATCTGTGTTCTTTTTCTCCCATTGCTTTGACTTTTCTATTTCAGCAGTGTATATCTGCGCCTTATTTTAAGTCTTTAAGTCTTTGGAAAGAAGTGAGGCACAAATAAATCGTTTCAATGTGGATTGAGCACCAAGGTCTGGAAATAGCTACATTTCTAGACAGACAGCGCACACGCCTTTGCAGGGGCCACCCCTCCCTCAGGTCATGCACTAGCACCACCCCCCACCGACTCCGCACAGGCTAACCCCACCGGTTTTCATCAGGGGTTTTTAAACAGGGCTTCCCCGTGTAGGAGAGGAGCGCCGGGCCAAGCACTGGGAGACCTACAGCCTTGTTTCCGCTCTCCCAACGCCTGTCAGTGTGCCCCTCATCGTGGCTTCAGGGTCTGACTCCTCCAGCGGCGGGGGACCCGACTTCAGAAGCCACAACAGGTATCTTCCGTCCACACCAGCCAGACTCTTCCCCCGACTCCAGCTCCCCACCCTCCCCTCCGCCCCCCCCGCCTCCTCTCCCCACCCCCCCCCACCCCAGCCTCTCATCCATTTCTGGGACCTCTTCAAGGCAGCGTCTGTCATAACCCACTTTTTATCTGAGCGACAACGTGTCTTAGAGGGGGTCCGCGGAATGTTCTAGCGAGCGGCTGCCCAAGTACCTGGTAAACCGGGTGTTGCCAGGGAGCGGCTCCTTTGCTGGGGTTTTCCTTTCGCTCCGCACGACCGTAAACCCATCTTCAGAAATGGTCAGCCCGGGATGGCAGGTGTGCTGGTTCAGGTGGAAGAAGCTGCCTGTGCGGGCAGAACACACGAGGAGCCCCACCAGTCCCCCTGCCTTCTCCACCCCGGCGCCAGCCGAAGCCCGGGGCCTCGCCAAGTCCTACCCCTCCTGCCACTAATGATGGTGGCAGCGAGCATGCACTGGGAGCCACTGTCCCTCGCCCCCAGCTAGCGGTTTGCAAGTCTTCCCTCGTTCAAGCCTCACAATTACCCTCAGAAACGCGTTCTTATTTCCATCTGGAGAGGAGAAAACTGACGCACCAGGTGGTTAAAAAAAAAATCACCTGGCAAGGCACCTGGGTGGTGCAGTCCTGATCTCGGCTCAGGTAATGAACTCACGGTTCACGAGTTCGAGCCCTGCATCGGGCTCTGTGCTGATGGCAAAGAGCCTGTATGGGATACTGTGACTCCCTCCCTCTGCCCCTCCTACTCTCTCTCTCTCAAAATAAATAAATGTGGGGCGCCTGGGTGGCTCAGTCGGTTAAGCGTCCGACTTCAGCTCAGGTCATGATCTCACGGTCTGTGAGTTCGAGCCCCGCATCGGGCTTTGTGCTGACAGCTCAGAGCCTGGAGCCTGTTTCGGATTCTGTGTCTTCCTCTCTCTCCGCCCCTCCCCTGTTCATGCTCTGTCTCTCTCTGTCTCAAAAATAAATAAATGTTAAAAAAAAATTAAAAAAAAAATAAATAAACGAACTTAAAAAAAAAATCAACTGGCAATGACAGAACTAACATTTGAACCCCCAAAACTCTCTGATTCCACAGGCTTTGCTCTTAGCTGGGAGGCTATAAGTGCCTGCACACGGACAAGAATTTCTAACCCACCTGCCAAGGGAAATAGTTATTGAGATTCTTAAGGACCAATCTGACAAAGGGAAGTGGAATTCAACATTTCACTGAGGGCAGTGGGGCGGGGGAGAGGGAAGGATGTTGCAGCCATCCCCAAATCATGGTTAAAATAAATCTCATCCAACAGTGGTACAGAATAGATTGAATACAAAGTTATTCAGTAAAAAAAAAATTATTTAGTAAAAAAATCCATTAATTAAGAACATAATAACTCATTCTCATTACTGTGTCCTAGCCAAGTGCTTTTTTCTCGAGTTCCTATTCTGTCACTTCTCTTGTCTCACACCTGGGTTCAAGCTTCGCCATCAAGCTGTTCACAATTGTTGTCACAGTTTGATGCTGCCAGAAATTTCATTCGCTGTCTGCGCTGACTGGCAAGGGGGCAGGCAGGTTCCCACCACCTAACTGATGCAACACGTGGGCCCTCGCCAGTTCCCACCGAGGATCATTTTTGAAAATATAATGATTTTTGCCGATTTGTGTTCATTTAAGTTTTTCATATAGACACTCTTTTCTTCCATTTGATTTATTTTGGAGGGAGAGAGAACGAGCATGCAAGGGGGGAGAGTGGCAGAGGGGGAGAGAGAGAGAGAGGGACCCAAGCAGGTTCCGTGCTCCGTGCACAGCCCGACGCAGGACTCCATCCCACAACCCTGGGATCACGACCTGAGCCGAAACCAAGAGTCAGACACACTCCACCAACTGAGCCACCCAGGCGCCCCTTCATAAATACACCCTTCAAAAAATTATATGAACAAACTAATTCCGAGATGACTGAATAATCAAGAGCTGGCTGTACCTTTGGCTCTGTTTTTTTTTTGTTTGTTTGTTTGTTTGTTTGTTTTTTTTGACTGAAACTGCCGGAATTTAACATTTCAAAACACCAGGTGAGCACAGAAAATGAGGAGTGCCAGCCAACTAAAGGCAGGCCCTGGCTCAATATGAAAGAAAAACCTGAGTCCTAATCCCAGCACTAGCCCCCACCCTCTGGGACCTGTGGTGGCCACCCAACCTGTCTTTCCCATCTGTGTGGACGGAGCACAGTGGGAATTAATCACACACCTCTGCTCCTGGCATTGGAAACGAGGACAAAGTGACACAGTGTCCCTCAGTAAACGACCCCACTTAAGAATACGTCGTCCCCAGAGCCTGGGCTCAGACTCCCTGCCTCTGTGTCCTACCTGCCCTCCACCCGTCAGCCGGCCTGAGCTGGACTGGCTGTGAGGTGGGGGAGGGGTCACCGGCCCCCGGTGTGCTGTGACAGAGCGCACACCCACAGCGAAGCAGTGCCAGGGAAGTGGGTGCATGCAAAGCTTCCGGTGACGTCTCTGCTCACGCAGGGTCTGGACAGGATGTGTGACCGTTGTACGGATGACGGCAAGGGACAAGGGAAAGGGGCTAGACCTAGGGATGCGGGCGCCCGCCAGGGCCAGACAGGGCCTAGGAAGAGGCTGAGCAGCCGGGTCCAAACTGGGCCTGTGGGTGGGAGACGCTTGGGCTGATAGCGGAAACGGGGATGAGCAAAGCCAACAACCCCTCCTGGGAATCTCATAAAGACATCATCCCAAGGGTGGCGTGCAGCCTGTGTGAGCCACGAGGCGTCTGGGCCACCCAGGTCCAGGGCGACAAGCCTCTGGTCTGCCTGAGGGGGCGGAGAAAAACCCTAAGTTCGGATTCTCACTCTGCCGCCAGACTGCTATCTGGCTTGGGTCTTCAGTCCCTCTGTCTGTAAAATGGGACCACAGGGCCCTGATCTCCCCTGAGCCCCTCCCCGGCCTGACTTGGCCCATTTTCCAGAGAAGTCATGCAGTGCTGGTCTGCCGCAGAGTGGCTCCCTGAGGTCTCAGGGAGCGTGAGGCCCGGGCACATACCTGTGGTGTAGACGGTCACGGGGTCGCTCCTTGCACTGGGGCCCCCCACGCTGAGGGCTCGCACGTAGATGGTATAGCGCTGCCTGGGCTGCAGCTGCACCAAGGCCTCGCGGGTCGGGATGCCCACGACCGACCTGGGCAAAGAAACGGAGCCACAGTCACGAGGGGTGGGGCCGGGCAGCCAGGCCCCGGCACCGGGCCTCCCTTCCAGAGCTGGGATTTTAAACTCACCCTCGCACCCCCAGCCTCTCACCCACAGCGGCACAGCCGGTGGGTTTCCTCCCGCAGGTCCACTTTCCTCGTTCCCTCGTTACTCCTCGTGTCCGTGGCCCTCCGGCCTCGGGGCTCCCCACCCTGGTGTCCCCGGCACCCGGCACCATGCTCGGCGTCTGTCTCCCGCTCTGCCCCCAGCTGTCTGACAGTTGAGAACCTCTCCGAGGGCAGCGGCTGAGTACCGCCTGCCTCAGCCCAGCGCTGAGCCCGCAGCAGGTACCTCGGCCTGTGTTTATGAACAGACATCTCTAGAAGAGCTGGAAGGGCAGCGCAGAAGCCCACTGGGAACCTAACTTATTGAAATTCTACCGCACACGAGTACAAGCCTGTAATTGCCACTGTCTGTTCCTGCAACTGCTAAAGCCCTTTCAGTCCAGGGGAAAGGAGAAGCTTTTGGGGTGACGCCCGTTTACGGATGCAACACCCCCATTACGCGAGCCTGGGTGTCCAGGTGATCCCGAAGGCTGCAGCTCCAGGCCAGAGGGGCGCTTTTCACGCATCCGTCCAATGAATATTAACCAAGCCCCTTAGGTTCCAGACACTGGAGAGGGGGGCTCTGGGGAGAACTGAATGTAGTCTCTGCCCTCATAGACCTCATGGTCCAGATGGGTAGAGAGGCACCCCGCAGAGTGGATGATGCCGGAGACGTGAGTTTGGAGCTGAGCTCTCAAGAATGACTTGCAAGTAACCGGATGAAGCAGGGACAGGAGTCTCCTACACAGAAGCAGCCCGGGGCAGGAAGGAACACGGGAAGCAGGAGGAACTAAACCCGACTGGCGTGGCTACAGCCAGACAGGGAGGGGAAGCCGGTGTGGCATGAGCTAGAGAAGCAGGAGAGGGGTACGGTCTGGGAAGGAACTTTCTCCTCTTCAAGATGATTAGATCTGGAGAGCAGGTGCTACCCCACGTCACTGACCAGCCTCCCGGTGACCCCCATCATTATGGTCCCAGGTGTCAGGCGCTCCTGAAGCATCAGCACAAAGCGCAAAGGAAATCTGGATCATCAGGTGGCCAGAACCACTGGACTCCCCTGCCCCACTCCTGAGTGTCGTGGGAGTAAATAACCAAGGTCGGCCCTGATGTGGCCGTGGACACGTGGATTCTACCTGGCACAGAGGGTGCGTGGGATAGACGGCCAGGCTCCAAGCCCAGCCCTGAGCACAGAGGAATCTGTCCTCCCTGACAGGTGACGCCAAGCCCGCCTCCTCCATTTCTCCAGAACCAGGCGGGCGCCCTCTGTGCTCCGCCTCTGGGCAGCCCCTGGACGTGGGGGCTGCTCCCGGACTGCCTGGGTCTTGCCTCACTCCCGCCCCGGGGCCACGCCGCTGACCCACTGTCCTCAGAGCTCAGTCCTTCCTACCCATCCGGGTCTCATTTGAAAAGTTCACTCCATCCACGGAGGTCCCTACTTCCACCCCAGCCTCCTTCTTACATTTCTTTCTCCTTCAGAGCCCCTTGCATTTTATGTATTTGTTTGTCTTCTTGTTGTCTATTTGCCCCTGCTCGACGGTCAGCTCCGTAGGGAAGGGAATTTGCCTGCCTAGTCTCCCAGAGCCCGGGCCCAGGTCCAGGCCCACATCACTTGTTGAATGAATGAGCGGTAAACCTTCGCTGGACTAGAAAAGCAAACCTGAGGTTTAAACCATTTACTCACGCCTCACGCACCTTCAGTGACCGTGTTCAAGAAACTTCTCATGAAAACCAAGCACCCGAAATTAAGGTTCCAAACGCTGACCTTCTCTCCAGACCCCGTGCATTTCCTGCACTGTGTCACTGTGTCAGGTGTCATGCCCCCCCCCCCCCCCCCCCCCCCCGCCCCATGACTATGACTTACTCAGTTACTCCCGAGGCTTCAGGACTTTCCGCCTGGGTCAGCTCCACCGTGTACGAGTCCACGGGGTTCAGGTTCCCAGACTCCCAGCAGATCAGTGCAGCCTCTTCGCAGCTCCGTATCTCTTTGCTTTTTATAACGGGAGGGGAGGGGGCTAGGTGTGGGACAAAGGGGGGAAGGAATGACCATTCTGCTCCTATCCAGCCAGTTTGTCCAGAGCACGGCCAACCGAGCACGACCACTGTCTGCCCACAGAAGACATTCGGTGCCGTAAAAAGGAAACCAGGTGCAAGAGACTGAGTATTTGCATCCCCCCCCCACCCAGAATTCGTGTGTTGAAGCCTGTTCCCCAAAGTGGCGGAAGGTGGGGTCTTTGGGAGACGAAGAGGAGGGCGTCTCTCGTCAAAGAGAACCCAAAGAGCCCTGGGCCTCTTTCTGTTGTGTGAGGACAGAGCCGAAACCAAGCCAGATGTCTACGGACCCGGAAGGCTTCACATCAGGCGCTGAATATGCTGGCAGCTTAAAAGGAGGCCCCTTTCAGCTTCCAGAACGGTGAGAATTAAATTTCTGTCATTGATAAGCCACTCGGTCTATGGTGTTCTGTCATGGCCGCCCACACGGACTAAGACGCCGGGAACGCCTTTCAGACGTTCCTGGAGCAGAAGGCGGCTGAAAGGTTAAATGACACTACGATCGTGAGCAGTAATTTTGGGCATTTTGAGACCAACTCTGAGCAAACGTCCCTTCCATCCTAGGAACACTGGTTTGGTGTACTAACAGAGAAAAACGGACAGCTACTCCTGCCCTTCCACATGAAATCAAGTGTCCCGCCACACCTCGAAAGCCGTGTGACTCCCGTGGCCCCCATTACCTGTCATGTACATTGCACGCTCACTGGCGGGGCTGCGGCCGGCCCTGTTCTGAGCTGTGACCCAAAATTCATACTGGGTGTTTGGCACAAGATTTCTCACTGAGCAATATGTTTCTTTGACAGTCATTGTAAACTCTGAAAAACAAACAAAAAGACAAGAATTCAACCCTAAAAATAGGCCAAGTGGCTCCGAGTTAGTTGTGTCGAATCTCCCTGTAGTAGATCACAACACTGGCCATAAATTCCTCCCATCCCTGTATGCGTCCTCTGCAGTATGACTTACTACTCCTTCAAGAGGGTCATTTTTCCCCCGTCATTGATGGGTTGAGCCATGTGACTTGCTTCAGCCAATGAGACAGCAGCAAACATGATGCCAGCAGAGGCCTGGGAAATGCTAGTGCACAGGGGCTTGTCTTCTTGCTGCTGGGAACACCTTCCACTTTCATGTGAACAAGCCCGAGCCAGGGTCCTGGACAATGAGACCCAGTAGACAGAGGCCCCAGCCTTCCCTGCCGTATCCCCACATCTGTAAGTGAGGCCATCCCACACCATCCAGCTCTATGTAGCCAAGCTGGCCCGGACCAGAAGAATGTCCAGACAACTCACAGAATTATAAGAAATAATAAATGTTTGTCATTTTAAGCAAATAAGTCACGTATATGTGTGCAGAGTAGGGCAGGATAGGGTGTTGTTACCCAGCAACACCTAACTGATACACCTCTAAACCTCCTCAGACTCTTGAAAGGCAGTGATAACTCACTAACCCACCCTCTGATATCAGTTCCTTTATCACAAAGGGGTCCATTTAAAAGATCTTCATAGAGGGGCACCTGGGTGGCTCAGTTGGTTAGTCCAGCTCTTGATTTTGGCTCCGGTCATGATCTCACAGTTCGTGAGTTCAAGCCCCAGGTCGGGCTCTGTACTAACAATTTGGAACCTGCTTCAGAATCTCTCTCTCCTTCTATCCCTCTGCCCCTCCCCTGCTCATATTCTGTCTCTCAAAATAAATAAATAAACATTAAAAAAAAATCTTCATAGAGTGTCATGACACAGCCCAAACGCAATGGCTTCTTCTGTGTGTCTGCAGAGAGTGCCAACAGGGCTGATTCATGACACGGACTGTGGTTAATCAGACCTGGCTTCTTGGACCCTGACCAACCTTTTACTTATTTTTTTATTTTCATAATTTTTTTTTTTTTTTAATTTTGAGAGAGAGAGAGCAAGAGAGCACACAAGCAGGGAAGAGGGGTAGAGGGAGAGAGAGAATCCCAGGCAGGCTCCACGCTCAGTGCAGAGTCTGACACAGGTCTCGATCCCACAACCCTGGGATCATGACCTGAGCCGAAACCAGGAGCCGGACACTCAACCGACTGAGCCACCCGGGCACCCCCTTGACCTCCTTTTACAATCTTCCTCCTTCCCCGTGGTGCCCCCTTTAGTCTTTGTTCAGATAACCCTCATCATCTGCTCACCTTGTTACAACCTCCCTCAGCATCACTTAAACTTACTCTGACTTTTCTCAAGCATTTCCCTTCCTTCTTGGTCCCTGCACAGAAAATCTGCCCTTACCTTCAGCACACAGACCCTCCCCCTGCCCAGGCTGGTGCAGCAGTGACCTCCGTGCAGGGAGCATGCAGACCTGCCTCCTGTCCTGCTCTGCCATCCATCACCCGCTGTGTCCCCATGGACAGCTCATTTCTCTCCGGGTCTCAGTCTCCTTCTGCATGAAGTGGAAATCCCCAAGGCCCTCTCTTCCTAACAGGTGAATGGCTTATCTATCATGTGGGGAGGGGGGAGGCAGCTGCCCCCAGCCCTGGCCCCACACCAGCCAGCTCCATTTCTCTGGGAAGGGGATGGGCCCAGAGCTGCCCACGCTGGAGGCTCGGGGACATTCCCAGGAGCTTGCTCGACTTGAGCATGTGGGTCTGATCAGCTGTAGCCCTTTCAGGCTGCAGAGGCCCCATCACCCCTCACGGTGGTCTGCAGGTTAACCCTCCCATTTCTCCCGACACGAGGTTGCTCTGAGAAGGCCCAGCCTGCCCTCACATGCCCAGCCCACGAGTATCCAGACAGCTCAGCCAGGCCTCCTCAAGGAGGGGCGTCCCCACCCTTCCTGCACACAGTGCCGCCAGGGACTCATCCCATGGACAACTCTGGCCTGAGGGCTATATCTACACTCCAGGCACCTTAGCCTGGCTTTGTGGCCCTCCCCAATGAGGCCCCATCTTGCCTCTCTGCCGTGCTCACTTGTCTGCATCCCATGTTCCAGGTAGTTCCCAGATCATGACAGCTCCAAGGAGCTGAATATGTAGATTCATCCCACCTCTGCCCTCCCAATTACTGGGAAAGCAATCAGAACTGCTCCCTGGTCTCTGAGGGCCCTTAGCCATTCCAGAGCGTGCGTGTGATCTTGGCAGAGTCTCACCTGCTTGGTCTTTCCCAGGCGAGCCGTCCTGCACCGGCCGGTAGGACAGCAGATAGCTCTCCACCGTGTCGTCAGAGTACAAACTCCAGCACACGCGGACAGAGGAGCCCGTGGCTGAGTTGGGGGCCTGTGGGTTTATCACTGGAGCAGAAGGAGCTGGAACGAGGAGAAGGGAGAAAACCAAAACCAAGTGAGGAGCCTCCAGGAGAGGTGTGGGATGCAGCGGCCCCTGTTGTAGGACTCCTGGTCCCCCGAGGCATCCGTGGGCTTTGCCCAGACTGGACAAGGTCAGGAAGGCCACACCTCCTAATGGCCAGCCTGCAGGTGACAACCAGCATGTCCATTCCTGCTTTGACAAACCCACGCAAGCTGGGGGAGGAGGGGTCAGTGATAGTGACTCGGGCTGGGGGGCGTGTGCAAGACCTGCCTTAGGCATGGGTCCTCTGACCCCTTCCACGCCTTCCGGAGAGACGAGGCAGCCGGGACCACAGCAGTGCCGCCCACAGGCCCCGGAGGGAACAAAGGAGAGAAGAAGCTTCACCGGGAAAGCTCGCTCTGCTTTCACTGGTGGAACCGTCCACCAACCATGTCTTCATTACAAGGGGAGAAGACTGGGTTGGGCCAAATGTGCTCTTGAGAACCATCTTGAGAATCCATCTACTGAGTTAATTCTTTTTTTTTTTTTTAAGTTTTTTTAATGTTTATTTATTTTCGAGAGAGAGAGAGAGTGAGTGAGACAGAGTGTGAGTGGGGGAAGGGCAGACACACACACACACACACACACACACACACACACACACACACATAGAATCTGAAGCAGGCTCCAGGCTCTGAGCTGTCAGTGCAGAGCCCAATGCAGGACTCAAACTCACGAACGGTGAGATCATGACCTGAGCCGAAGTCTGAGGCTTAACTGACTGAGCCACCCAGGCACCCCGAGTTAATTCCTTTATTCTCTGTAGGTTAATACTTCAGCCTCCCCAGACTCACACACAACCGAGAAACCCTCCTTGTCTCTCCTCTACGGAATCTTCTCCCGCGGCAGCACCTGCCCGCAACCCAGACTTTACGGAACAACCTTGGCTTCCGATTTTGACATTGCTCCATCCAGGTAAGAAAGAGCACAACTAAACTTGAAGGTGTTTCCTAGCTGAAGCTCAGCCTTTCCTCTCTGGCCAGGACCTGGAAGGTCCTAACGGGACAAAGGCGAGGAGGAAGAGAAAGAACCTAATGACGAAATCCAGGATGTACAGAGGGTGCCCGTCTATACCCTCAAGGGACAGCCCCGTAGCAAGAAGGGTGGGAGCTGCGGTGAGAAGAGGGGTGGCCCTGGGCTTGGCAGCCCACCGGGAGGCTCCAAGACCTGGACCTGGGGTGGGGGTGGGGGGCCGGTGAAGAGAAGTGTAAGCATCTCTCAAGCACCGACTTGGGTGATCATGCCTTTCCTTCCAAATACCTGGGCCTGGTTATCTGGGCAGCACCACCCCTTAGAAGGGGAAGGATCATCCAATGGACATCGAAGTTCAGTGAGATCACTCTGTGAATCATGAGTCTAAGAGTGGCCTCCAAGGTTTCTAATTGAGGACATCCATTACAGTGTGGTTTCTGGTGGTGAAAAACCTAGAAACATCCCAGCAGCCAGTCCAGTTGAGAATCAAGTAAACAAACTAAGGTATATACCCATTAAAATGATGTTACAGAAGGATTTACAGTACAAGAAATATTAATCAAAATTTTGATTAAAAAGCAGGTTACAAAACAGAATAAATACCCTATTAAAAAAATCTGTATAAAGGAAAAATCTAAAATGATATGTACAACATTTTTACATTGTAGTTGTGTGTCGCTGAGGAAATGGTGAGCAGTCAACAAAAAAAAAGCTGAAATCCAGTATTATTCTTAGAAATAAGTAATCACAGTAGGGGCACCTGGATGGCTCAGTCGGTTGAACCTTGGGCTCTTGATTTCAGCTCAGGTCATGAGCTCACAGTTTGTGAGTTTGAGCCCAGCATCAGGCTCTGCACTGATAGTGTGGGGCCTCCTTGGGATTCTTTCTCTCCTTCTCTCTCTGCCTCTCCCCTGCTTGAGCACGCTCTCTCTCTCTCTCCCTCAAAATAAATATATAAACTTAAAAAATTAATACATTAAAAAAAATAAGTAATCACAAGAATATTTTTCAAGTTTATTAGTTTATTTTGAGAGAGAGAGAGTGAGCAGGGCAGGGGCAGAGAGAGAGGGAGAGAGGGAATCCCAAGCAGGCTCCGCACTGTCAGCACAGAGCCCAACACGGGGCTTGAACTCATGAACCACAAGATCATGCATGACCTGACCTGAAACCAAGTGACCTGGATGCTTAACTGACTGAGCCACTGAGTCGCCCCCACACTAATATTTTAAGAGCTACCTGGTACCATGTGACGTGCTCTACATGCATTGCCTCGTGCAATTCCCACCATATCCCCATGAGGCATTATGTGGACAAGGAAACCAAGACTCAGAGAAGTTAGGTAAGTTGTCCAGAGTCACACAGCTAGGAAGTGGAAGTCCTGGGATTCTTACCAGCTCCATAGGATCCCAAAGCTCATCTCTTAGCCACTGTGCTAAGTAAATAAGTACTCGGGCTACTTGCCAGGAGTAACTCGGGCAGGAGAACAGGGGTTTATGAATCTGGGCAGGCTATGAATAAAAAATATTTCAAGGTTGCCCAGCGCCAGATGTTGGCTCCCTGGAAAGTGAGGGTGGGCACTTCACCCCCCCGGGGGGAGGGGTCTCCACCTCTGTTCTCACCATTGCAAGCTATGAAGACATGGGATTAGAGCAAAAAAAAAAAAAAAAACAACAACAAAAAAACCAAACAAACAAAAAAAGAAAAGAAAAGAAAAAACCTGTTTCTAAATATTTATGGGGTTTTATTTAGCCATCAAAATTTCTAACTCAAAGCTCAGGGACCTGGAACTTTCTATGAAGTATGCACACAGGCGAAATATGCACCTGGGATGGTGTTAATGGAGCCCATCAGCTGCTCCACATCAGAGAAGTCCAAGGTCTGGTCTTCAAAGTCAGGCTGCGCAGAGATTTCCACGTCTGTTTCTGTATTCAAGAATTTTCCCAGTCTGTTGGTATAAAAAGCCATGCTCACAAGAACGAAGGGACATGCTCCTTAGGGTGTGTGTCTACAGTGCTGGGTCACCGGTAATAAACGTGAAGGGCCTCTTTGCTGAAGTTTTATTTCTTTGACATGCTGCTGGCTGCTGGCTGCCATCTGCTTTGGTGACTGACCCAGGGGGTGGATGGAGGAATTGGTTTGTGCCTTAGAGGGGAGGGGTAGGGGTGGGCCATTTGGGGGGCAAGTGCCTAACAGCTCCAGATCTACACCCTCTGGAAGACCTCTCCGGTGCTGACCCGGAAGCTGCCATCCCCCCGCCGCCCCAGGCCCCGACACGCACAGACTCTGGGGTTTCTTCTCCATGGGGCCGAGCGTACTCAACCCGCTGACGGTAGACTGGGGCTATGAGTTTTCTTGCACCTGCTTCCTGGCAGTCATTGGGTTTGTAGGTGGCAGGGGCGGACCTTGAAACCAGGTCTGTCTTTTGCTTCTTACCCCTTATGTCATCAAGCTTCAATGTTCATGTGGCTTTACAGACACTGTCTCGTTTAATTCCTGTAAAACTATCCCTGTCTGTAGATAAGGAAGGTGAGTCCTAGACTGGTTGGACTTGCCCAGGGTCATGGGGGTAACGGGATTTGAACTCCTGTCTGACTCTACAACGTGTGTGCTTTCTGCAGTACACAGTCTGGGTCCTGGCACAGCTCAGGGATGGGGGAGGCACTGGACCCTGGCTCCTCCTGGCGAAAGGAGGGGCTCACGGGGTGACCTGGCCACAGGCTTGCTGGCTGGGCCGTCTGAGATTTGGTACTAGCGGGTCCTAGTGACCATCGTCCCCCCGAAGCCAGCGTTGTTGGGTCGCAGGGGCAGACATGAAAACTGTAACTGGGAGCATCTTCCCAAGGGGAGCTGAGTCTATCTGTATCTAGAGGAGCAAGAGACGGGAAAGAAGATGTGCGTCAGAACAAAAGCATTACCTGTCAGCCATAGCCACAGCATCCTAAAAAGGAGGAGGGGAAGGAGAAAATACTCAGTTGACTTTGAAAATAAATTTATTTTTCATACTATATAGTGATATAAGCACATTTTAAAACTTGGAAATTAGGGGGGGAAAAAGTAACAGCCATATCCCCCACTAACAAAACCACTCTCAGGCTTCCTGTGGGTCTCTTCCGGACGACTGCGTCCCCCCAGGGACGTTATGGAAGGACCCCCGCGTCACAAATGGTCTTTCGGCCCACCAGTTCAAAAGACTGCAGAACCGTTCACGGAATGGAAGTTCCATCGTTTACTTAACCATTCCTCTGTTGAGGGACATTTTGGTTGTTTCTAATTTTTCATCATCACAAATAACAGTGAGAAGAACATTCTCACACGTATCACTTTCTCCACATTCGGGTTTATGTCTCTGGGATATAGCGATGTTGTGGGACCAGTGGTTCAAAAGGTCTGAGTATTGAAGGCTCTAATGGTGTCTGCACACTTGCTTTCCAGCTTGTCACGGGTCCCTTGCCCGAAGCACGGCAGGAAGGAAGCACTGTTGGGCTTTGAGGGACCACTATGGGCGGGGTCAGTGTGGAAGCCATATTTGGCAATGGGGCAGCTCCAGAGGCTGAAGGCCCCTCCCTCACATCCTGGACACCACAACCACGCCATATTCCTGTGGGACATTGTGAAGAAAGAGGACCTCAGCTCTGAGACTGAAATTCCCACATCCCAGCAGCATGGGGCCTTGAGGTCAGATTTAATTGGATTTCAAGAAAATTAAGAAATGAATTTTTTTTTTTTTGCATGTTTGAGTTTACAAAAATTTAAAATTGGTGCCCTGGTAACTGGAGAGTTGGAGGTGCCTTTTTAGCCTGGATCGCCTCCTCCTCAGAGCTCTAAGAGGCCATCTGAGGTGACCAGAAAACTCTCAGAGCGCTGATGTTGCTCAGCTCCCTGGCGAGGGGACAGGTCTCTGGGACAGAGGAACGAAGGCTGGTGTTGTCTGAGTAATGGTGGAGGCAAGGGGTCAGCCGTGCGTGAGTCTGCTCGGCCACTCATGGCGGAGCGCACAGAGACACGGGTGACCACCTCATCCAGGAACAAAATGGATGTTCGTGAACATCCAGGAACCAAATGGATGCTGATCCACAGAGGTCAACTGCAACACCTCCAGACAGAGAGGGGACAATCTAACCTACCCCCGCCATACTGTCACTTCGGTTCATGATCTCATTTCACCTCATGACTGACTGACCTTTATGAAGTCGACCTTCTCTTCGTGACACATCTCCTCTATGGTTTCCATGAGTTCCTTACAGGTATCCAGGTTTTCCCCACAGCTGACCAGTTGTCCATACAAGGCTTCCAACTTCGCTTTCTTTTTCTCTCCGAGATCTTGTATTTTTTCTTCATATTTTTGAGCAAGTGTTTCCAAAATCTCATTGAAATGTGACTCAAAATTTTGTTCCTGTCTTCCAAAGTTCTCCTGCAAGACGGTTGACCTCAGCCGTTATTTTAGCGAACATGGTGTGTCGACTACAGAGTCATTTGAGGCATGAAAATATACCTACCCAGAGATGTTTTAGTCACCCCACCCTTTTCTTATCATCGCTTGCCAGGATGCTGGGGTGGGTACAGTGGGAGCTGGGACCAGGAGTCTATGGCTAGAGCCCCTGGGATAATCTTTTTTTTTTTTTTTAAGTGGGCTTCACGCTCAGCCATGGAGCCCAACGCAGAGCCCAACAGAGTTGTGAGCTTTGAACTCACAACCCTGAGATCAAGACCTGAGCTGAGATCAAGAGTCAGACGCTTAACCAACTGAGCCACCCAGGCACCCGAGCCCCTGGGATAACCTTAACGAGAAGCACTGCCTTCACTCCTGGCAGCACTTTGCAATCCTCCCTCCCCTCCCCCCACCCCATCCCCAGCCCCACGCCACCTCCATCGTGGCCACCTCCCAGGAAGATGGTCAGAGATGAGTCAACCTGCCACCGTATCCCTGGACTGCAGACATCCACGGAGATGTCTGTCCTGGGCAAGCCCTACCTAGCCTTCCCTCCTGAGCCCCCAGCATCTCATGACACTCACCTCCACCTCCTGATGCCTGCATCCTACAAACGCCAGGATCACACAGATCCTCACATCAACTAAGAGAAAGGTGAAGGGGGAAGGGGAGGGGGGAGGGGAGTGGGGGCCGTGGCCAGATGGTCCCGCCCAATAGATGAGAAAACGTAGGAAGGCAGAGGGAGCCATGCGACAGTACTTAATCCAGGGGCACAGGGGATGAGTAATGTTAATTAAATCCTGTCGACTACTGGTCCTCTTAGATTCGAAGCCTGGGAAAGCTTCGTGGGTTGTGACTGATGTCACCCTCTCCAGGTAACGGAGACATTTCCAAAGCAGAGGCTCTCTCGATGACTCGGGGAGTATTTGCTGAACATCTTCTACGTGTCCAAGACTTGCTCAGAATGGCAGCAGAGAAGGAAAAGCAGTGGGGGACTCCCCAGTGCTGGTGTAAAAGGGAAAAGTCAGAGTCCTCACTGAGGGTGAGGGTACTCTGACCTGAGATGAGCGAGCAGAGAGAGTGTAAAGAGTTTTGTCCAGGTGGCTGTACCTCTGTCCCTCGTTCCGTCCCTGTGCCCTGCAGATGGGATTAGTGCAAAGCCCTCCCTCTTAAGACTGGGGATGAAGAAGTTCCAGCTTCCCTGGACAGGGGCCTGGGGCTTAGCTAATTCATATGAGGTGTTCCTGGAGATACGAGGCTGTATTAATAGAGGTGGAGCACCCACAGGCAGAGAAGGCAGGTGCAAAGTCCTGGTCCTTAGCCTCACCTGGACGGGGAGGCTGAGTGCAGGCATCACAGCAGTGTACGACATGCTACTCGGTACACCCAGGGGACTGTGACGTGTTTGGTGACAGGCACAGAAGCATATTAATCTTACGAGAAACATAACAGCTGGGGAAAATAATCAGGAAGTGCGGGTGTCTTGCAATGCCTCGTCAAGGCTGGGCCATGCGAGAGACCCACCCTCGCAGCAGGACTGAGGATAGACAGAGGAGGCCCTGCCTCCCCAGGAGAGCTTCCGGTTCAGCAGGGGATGAGGACAGGTAGTTTCCACCAGGTAGATGCCCAAGGTCCCCCGGGAGGGCAGGGGAAAGGGCGAGAAGTGGGCGGTTCTCTAACCCACACCAGTCACAGCTGCTGACCCAGCCGTGGCGGAAGCCACGTGTGTCTGAGGGCGTCACCGCGCCTGCTCTTACCTCCACGGTGATGAAAACCTCCTCCAAGTGATTTGCAAAATTCTCCATCTCGATAATCTGCTTTTCCAGTTTGAACATGTTTTTGTGAATTTCGTCCTAGCAAACAGAGGATCCCAAGGAGACATTAATGCTCTTTGCTCTCTTCCGTAGGAGGCGCTTTAAATTCATTCCCTGCCCGCCTAACTTGAGACACAAACGCACTGTCAGGGGAACTAAGGAGTCCCGTTTACCTTGGCGCTTTCCAGGGCCTTGCTGAGGGGGGTCACCTCATGCTCTCCGTGCGCATCCGAAACCTCGCACGCCCTTACTGGGGCTTTGCAAGTGACACAGAAGACCAGGGCGGCTTCGTCCTCGTCCTCCTCCTCGGGGATGACGTAGCACTCGTACTCCTCGCTGGCCCGGCCGTGCGCGTACCTGTAGGCTTCCCGCAGGTCCCGGCCGGCCGCGCCCCAGCCCAAGCAGCCCGGGTCCTCGGCCTCGGCGCCCAGCCGCCAGTCCCTCTGCGCCCCCGCCGAGGACAGGTGCAGCCGGGGTTCCGAGACCTCCACGCGCGGCGCGCTTCCATCCACGAGCTCCGCGCCCCACTCGCCACCACCTCCAAGCGCGTACAAATCCACAAGCTCCTGCACCTCCTCCTCCAGGTCGCTCTGGGCCTTACCTGGGGCCGCCCCCCCGGGCTCGCTGGTCATTTCGGCGGGCACTTGTCTTCCCGTCCGCGTGTGTTCTTCTGGGAAGAGCCGCAGCCGGCCTTCGGAGTCATACAGATCCGTGGGACAGAAGTGGAAGTCCCTGGGACCCGGGGACCTGTGCACCTCGGGCGCCCCCCCCAGCCTCCCCGTCCATCGCGCCTCTGCACCCACAGAGTTCCTCGCACGCGCGCCTCCTAGTGGGTGTCCTGGGTCCTAGAACACAGAAAGAGGAGGAAACCCTGTTTCTGAGAAGGCCATCCCAGCAATTGGTCACGCACTAGATTGGGCTCGACTCATTCACAATTAAAAAAAAAAAAAAAAAAATCATCTGAGCAGCTAAGCCGTGGTTTTACTTTGAACCATCTGCAAAGAGAGGTTTGCTTTCTCCAGGAAGGAGGCTTTCTCGGCTTAAAGGAGACCAGAAATAAAGAAATGCCAATAGGTTTCACCCACACAAGACTCCTCACGGTTAAAACAGAGGCAAAATCATGGGAAGCGTCTCAGGCAATTATTATCAGACAAGTTGTATAAATGGATTGAAAAAAATTACGATCTCAATAAATTAGCGTGCAAGGACAATTCACAAAATAATCACTTGTGCAAAAACATTTGGGAAATGGCTCATCCTTATGAGTCACAGAGAACAAATAAGATGCCATTTTGCCTTCCCAATAGGCAAATATTTAGAAATATAAGAACGAGACCCAAGGCTGGGGAAGGGTACAGAGAAGTCAGTACTCTCACATGCTGTGGGTTTGAATGTACACCAGCCCCCCGCTTTCTTCACAGCAAACTGCACGATGTGGATCAGGAGCCTTAAAAATGTTCACACTCTTTAAGCTAATAATCCTCATCAGGACCCTGAAGGAAAATATCAAATACAGGGGCAAAAATATTTCTATATAAAAATATCCATCACAAAACATTCTATTTTATTTTATTTTTTAATTTTAAATGTTTACTTATTTTGGGGAGAGAGCGAGTGAGCGAGCACCTGAGTGGGGGAGGGACAGAGAGCGAGGGAGACACAGAATCCGAAGCAGGCTCCAGGCTCTGAGCTGTCAGCACACAGCCCAATGCCGGGCTTGAACTCATGAACTGAGAGATCATGACCTGAGCCGAAGTCCATGCTTAATTGACTGAACCACCCGTGTACTCCACAAAATATTTTATGACCGAAAAAAATAATTGTAAACCCCTAATGATTAGGAGAAGAGTTAAGTAAACTAGGTTATGTATACTCTCCAGAATATAATGCAGACTTTAAAATGTTAGGGAGAGCAAATGATTACTTGGAAGAAGACTTACAATATGATACTAAGTAAAATAAACAGAATATTCATTATATACAGACTGTGATATTTATCATTTAGTGGAGGTATGTAAAATCTAGAGAGAAATAATAATGGTCGAAGTAGTAAATACAATATTAGTAGCAGCTACGACTTACTGAGCACTTACTATGTGCTTTTTCTGTGCTTGGCAATTTATATACATACCCCTGTGTGTTAGGCACTGCTATTATCCCCATTTTACCGATGAGGAAACTGGCTCAGAGAGGGTATCTTGTGCAAGGTCATATGGTTAGTAAGTTGTTGAACTGGGATTTGAACCCTAGTCTGTGTGGCGGCCGTGAGACAGTGCCTGACACGTGTCCAACTCTAGGGGAGCTCAGTTGACCAGATGTTTCGGCTGCACCCTTCAATCCATCATCACAGTTGCATGGAGGACACATCCCCCGTGGGCATCTCCGTCCAATGACAAAGTGTAGCAGGGACACTAAGGCAGATCCATTTCTGTGTGACACAAAACTCCTCTGACGGCAAACTTTGGCCGGAAGACTCCTCGACGGCCTTGCCAACACTTTCTTGGGGTGCATGGCAGACTAGGGTGATTCCTCTAAACCATCCTTCCCTGTCTCCGTCACCCGGGGTCAGACTTGCATCATGGTCTGACAGCTCTCTCAACCTTTCCTAGCTCCCTCCCCATTTTATCTCACACAAGTGCTTCCCTTAATAAAATTCTTATCTATCCAATCCCATATGGTGCCTGCTTCTTGGAGGACCTGGAGTACACAGTCTATTGGACTCCAAAGTCCCCGCTTTCTTCTTGGTGCATAACCGCCATTATGTTAGATTACTTTTTATAATAGTTTTGCTGACAAAGAATTCACGTATCCTACAATTCTCCTGTCAGAAGTGTAGAATTCAAACGATTTTTAGTAGATTCACAAAAAAGGAGCCACAATGACCATAGTCAATTTTAGACCATTTTCATCACCTCAAAAAGAAACTCTATACCCTCCAGCTACCATCACATTCCTGCATTTTCCCGAGCCCTAAGCAACCACTAATCCACTTCCTGTCCCTATTGATTTTCCTGTCGAGACACTTCACATAAATAGAATCATATATGTCTTTGGTAACTGGCTTCTTTCCTAGCATCATGTTTTCAGGATTCATCCATGTTGTAGCGTGTGAAGAAAGTGCCCTTCATTTCTTGTTAGAGCTAGATAATATTCCATTGTATGGGTGTGTCGTATTTTATTTATACATGCATCAGCTTGTTTGCATGTTTCTCTTTTCATTTGGGTCGTTTTTCACCTTTTGATTATTATAAGTAACGCTTCTAAAATGCTTGTGTCCAAGTTTTTGTGTGGATATATGTTTTCATCTCTCTTGGGTATATACCTAGGAGTGGGGTTGCTAGGTCAAATGGTAACTCTACGTTTAACTTTCTGAGGAACTGCCAGACTGCTTTCCAAAGGGGCTGCACCATTTTTTCATTCCTACAGCAGTGTATGAAAGGCTCTGATTTCACCACATCCTGATCGACACTTGGTATTATCTGATTAAAAAAACTTTTTTAATGTTTATTTATTTTTGGGAGAGATGGAGACAGAGCACGAGTAGGGGAGGGTAGAGAGAGAGGGAGACACAGTATCTAAAGCACCTCCAGGCTCCGAGCTGTCAGCACAGAGCGTGACGTGGGGCTCAAACTCACGAATCATGAGATCATGACCAGAGCTGAAGTCAGATGTTCAACTGACTGAGCCACCCAGGCGCCCCTCTGATTTTTTTTTTTTAATTGTAGCCATACTGGTGGGTGTGAAATAGTATCTCGTGGTTTTGATTTGCAGATCTCTGATGAATAATGAGGTCAGGTATTTTTTCATGTATTTATTGGCCATTTGTATATCTTCTTTGGAGAAATGTGTATTCAAATAGTCTGCCCATTTTTAATTGGTTGTTTGTAAGATTTCTTTATATATTCTAGAGACTAGTCCATTATCAGATAAAAAATTTGCAGATTTTTTTTCCCATCTTGTAGGTTGCTTTTTTAGTTTGTTGATGGTGACCTTTGAAGCACAAAAGGTTTTCATTTTGATGAAGTCTACTTTATTTTTTCTTTCGTTACTTGTGCTTCTGGTGTTGTATTGAAGAACTCAAGGCCATCTCTGAGGTTAAGCCAACCTTGCATTCCTGGGATAATTACCACTTGATCATAATATAGAATTTTTTTTATATGTGACTGGATTCAGTTTGCTACTAAATTTTGAGGAATTCTGCATTTAGATTCCTGAGAAAGATTAGCCTGTGGTTTTCTTTTCCTGTAATATCTTTGGCTGGTTTTGGTAGCAGGGTGATACTCATCTCATAGAATAATTTGGGAAATGTCCCTTCTCTTCTATATTTTGGAAGAACTTGTGAAGGATGGGTATTAATTCTTCTTTAAATGTTTGGTAATATTCACCAGTGAAGGTATCTGGACTTTGTGAGGTTTTTTTTCCTTATTATTAATTCAGTCTCTTGATTTATTATAGGCCTATTCATATTGTCAATTTCTTCTTGAGTCAGTTTTGGTAGTTTGTATCCTTCCAAGAATTTGTCCATTTCATTTAAGTGATCTAATTTATTGGAATACAATTGTTCATAGTATTCTTTCTAATCTTTTTTATTTCTGTAAGGCTGGTAGTAATGTCCCCTGTTTCATTTCTGATTCTAGTGATGTGAGTCTTCTCTCTTTCTCTCTTGGTCAATCGAAGTCAAGGCTTGTCAGTTTTGCTGATTTCTTTGGTGTAAAGTAGCAGGTTAGGTTATTGATTTAAGTTTATTTATTTTTGAGAGACAGAGTGTGAGCAGGGAAGAGGAAGAGAGGGGGGGAACAGAGCAGAGGATCCAAAGCAGGCTCTGAACTGATAGCAGTGAGCCCTTTATAGGGCTCAAGCTCACGAACTGTGAGCCCAAGTTGGATGCTCAACTGACTGAGCCATCCAGGCACCCCAGATTTAAGATCCTCTTTTTAAATACAGGCATTTATAGTTATAAGTTTCCCTCTAAGCACTGCTTTTGCTACATCCAAATAACACGGCAAAACTTTTCGTGTGTTTTATCTTTGCTTTTATTTACCTTGAATTATTTTTCAACTTTCCTTTTGCTTTCTTCTTCGATATGTTGGTTGTTTAGGAGCGTACTTTAAATTTCCACATATTGATTTCTGATAGCGTCCTGTTGTGGTCAGAGAGTATGTTTTTGTATTATTTCTATCCTTTTAGATTTATTGAAGTTTGCCTTAGCATTTGATTTATCCTGGAGAACGTTCTATTGCCTTGAGAAGAATGTGCACTCTGCTGTCGTTGGGGGGGGGGGGTGTTCTCTAGATGCCTGTGAAGTCCAGCTGGCTTATAGTATTATTCGTGTCCTCTATTTCCTTGTTGGTCTTCTTCTTAGTTGTTCTATCTGTTATCAGATAGTTATCAGAAGTAGAATATTGGAATCTCCAACTAGTCTCTTTTTCCATTTACGTCAGTTTTTGCTTCATGTGTTTTGGTGCCCTGTTGTTAGGTGCATATATAATTGTCATATACTCTTGCTGGATTGGCCCCTTTTATCATTATCAAATGCCTCTGTTTATCCCTAGTAACACTGATACCAATACTTCAAACTGTCCTTCCCTTTAGGCCCCTGGAGGTTTTTAAATTCCAAGGCCATGAAATCTTATAGGCAATGCAATATTCAGGAGAAGTGAGAGGGGTGGGTTCACTTTTGTAACAAAGAGAGGAAAGGATACTGTGAACACAGAACCTGCATGAAGTCTCAACTGCTGGCCCATTTCAAAGGGGAGCAGTTCTGGGAAAGATTAGATTATTATGTTAAGCATCTGGAACCTAATGCTCTTCAAACTATCACTGTCCATGTACCCCTTGGAAATCCCTTACATACAGATGCTGTAGACTCAAAGAGTGGGTGTGTGAGTGCGGGGGGAGAGGCAGAGTGAGGGAGAGAGAATCTTAAGGAGGCGCCACGCCCAACGCAGAGCCCAACACAGGGCTGTATCTCATAACCTTGAGATCGCAACCCGAGCTGAAATCAAGAGTTGGACCCTCAACCGACTAAGCCACTCAGACGCCCCAATTAACGGCTTTATTAAGATATAATTGATACACCATAAGTTTAAACTTTTTAAGTTACCAATTTAATATTTTCAGGCAACTTAGAGATACGTGTTCATCCCTGCTATCCAATTCCAGAACATGTTCATGACCCCCCAAAAAACCACATACTCCTTGGCAGTCTCTCATTTCCCTCTCCCCCAGCCCCTGATAAACACTATCTACTTTGCCTCTATTTGTCCATTCTGCACATTTCATGTAGATGGAATCACACAATACGTGGTCTTTGGTGTTTAGCTTTTTGTCACTGAATATAACACTTCAAAGATTCATCCATGTTGTACAAAGTGTCCTTTTACAGCTGAATAATATTCCATGGCAGGACTATAACATATTTTATTTATCTACTCATCGGTTGACGGGTACCGGGGTTGTTTCACTTTTTGACTGTTATGAATAATGCTGCTGCGAACATTCATGTACAAGTTTCCGTATGGACATATGTCTTCATTTCTCTTGGGTGTATCTGAGGAGTGGAATCGCTGGGTCATGTGGTAATTATGTTTAACCTTTAAAGAAATTTTTTTATGTTTATTTATTTTTGATGGGGGGGGAGAGGCTGAGAGAGAGGGAAACACAGAATATGAAGCAGACTCCAGGCTCCAACATGTCAGCACAGAGCCCGACACAGGGCTCGAACTCACGAACTGTGAGATCATGACCTGAGTCGAAGTCAGACACTTAACCAACCGAAACACCCAGGTGCCCCAATATGTTTACTTTGGAGGAACCGCCAAACTCCTTTCCAAAGTGGCTGCACCATTTTGCGTTCCCACCAGTTGTGTAGGAGGGTTCCAATTTCTCCGTGTCCTAGTCAACACTTGCCACTGCCCATCTTTTTGATTGGATCCATCCTAGCAGGTGTGAAGCGATCGCTCATTGTTGTTTTGATGGGCGCTTCCCATATGGCAAATGATGTAGAGCATCTTGTCATGCACGTATGGCATTTGTAGATTATCTTCGAAGAAATGTTTATTCAAATCCTTTGTGCATTGTGATAGTTAATTTTATGTGTCAACATGGTGGGGCCATGGTGTCCAAATATTTAGTCAAATGGTATTTCGGATGTTTCTGTGAGGGTGTTTTTGGGATGAGATTGACATTTAAGTTGGTGGACTCTGAGTAAATCAGACTGCCCTCCATACCGTGAGTGCGCCTCATCCAATCAGCTGTAGAGCTTGACAGAACAAAGGTGGCTCCTTCTCACACACGAAGGACTTCCGCCAGCAGATGGCCTTCAGACTTGAACTGCAGCACTGGCTTTTCCCTGGGTCTCCAGACTGCCAACCCTCCCTGCAGATTTTGCGTCTGCCAGCCTCCATGACGGCATGAGCCAGTTCCTTAAAATAAATGTCTCTCTCGCATTCTTCACACACTTACACACACCTCCCTACTGGATTCGGTTTCCCTGGAGAACCTAATACACCCATTTTTAAATTGAGTTGTCTATTGTTGAATTGTAAGAGTTCTTTACATGTTCTAGATACAAGTCCTGTACCAGATGTATGATTTGCAAATATTTTCTCCCATTCTGTAGATGATCTTTTCATTTTCTTTCTTTTTTTTTTTTTTTTAACGTGTATTCATTTTTAAGAGACAGAGAGAGACAGAGCATGAGCAGGGAAGGGACAGAGAGAGGGAGACACGGAATCTGAAACAGGCTTCAGGCTCTGAACTGTCAGCACAGAGCCCAACGTGGGGCTCGAACTCACAAACTGCGAGATCCTGACCTGAGCTGAAGTCGGACGCTCAACCGACTGAACCACCCAGGCACCCCGATCTTTTCATTTTCTTAAAGGTGTCCTTTGAAGCACAGGAGTTTTTAATTTGGATGCAGTCCAATGTATCTGTTTTTTTTTCCTTTTAGCTTGTATTTCTGGCATCATATCAGAGAAACTTACCTAATCCAAGGTTATTTAAATTTTTGATGAAAATTTTTAGATAATGTAAACGTTCTAAGGGAGTTCGCGAACAAAAAAAGTTTGAATACCACTAATCCACGCAGAAAAAAGCATCTTTTTTTTTAGTTTAGAGAAGCTGTTTGTTTGTTTCATTTAACGGCACAAATCACAACGGGTGCAGTTGATGTCCAAATACCGGCCTAAATTTCTATCCACCAGACTGTTCTACTATTGGAATTAACCCGCACATGCACTTTATCAACAACATATTCCTACATAAAACCAGGAATTCTGTGAGCTACTTATCTTACTCTCTAATCTATTTTGAAAATAACTTAATTTAAATATAATTTATATACCATAAAATTTACCTGCTTTAAGTACACGATTCAGTGATTTTTAGTAAATTCTTCAGGTTGTACAACTATCACCACAATCCAGTTCCTAATGCCTCCGTTAAAAATAAATTGTGGGGGGGGGGGGGGCGGCGACTGGGTGGCTCAGTCGGTTAAGCCACCAACTTCAGCTCAGGTCATGATCTCACGGTTCATGAGTTCGACCCCCACATCGGTCTCTGTGCTGACTGCTCAGAGCCTGGAGCCTGCTTCGGAGTCTGTGTCTGTAGGGACACAGAGAGAGAGAGAGTTCGAGCCCAGCCTTGGGTGAGCACAAGCCCTGCTTCTCTCTCTCTCCCTCTCCCTCTCTGCCCCTCGCTCACTTGTGCCCTCTCTCTTTTTCTCTCTCTTAAAAAACAAAAAAGAATTGTGGTAAACCTAATGCCTTTTTAACAAACTACTATTACTAAACATTCCAACATGGCACGCATGCCATCAGTCTTCAAGGAAAATAACAAAATCAAACACAAATTTAAAGATACAGTTTAGCACTTCCCTCCCCCCGCCCCCCAGTCGTAACGTTGATTATGATCCAAACAGCCCCTGCCATGTCCACCTGTGGGATCAGAGCCAGCTGCCAGCTGTTTGTCTAAGTCCTTGTTCCGCAGCTGCGCCCAGGAGTCAGGTTCAGCGGCCTCCCCTATAAGCAGTGCTCGTCTTTCGGCAGTGAGGGACTTTGTGACCTCGGCTGACAGACCCCTCTTTTTATTTTTAAGATGTTTTATTTATTTTTGAGTGAGAGAGCATGAGCAGGGAGGGGCAGAGAGAGAAGGGGACAGAGGATCTGAAGTGGGCTCTGCATTGACAGTGAGAAGTCCGACACGGGGCTCAAACTCACGAACTATGAGATCACCACCAGAGCCGAAGTCAGATCTCGACTGACCGAGCCGCGCTGGTGCCCCCAGACTGTCCTTTTAATAACCATTCCAAGTGGTAAAAAATGCTGGGGGCGCCTGGGTAGCTCAGTCGGTTAACGGTCCAACTCTGGATTCCGGCTCAGGTCAGGATCCCAGGGTCGTGGGATTGAGCCCCTCGTTGGGCTTTGCACTGGGCATGGAGCCTGCTTGAGACCCTCTCTCTTCTTGTACACGTGCTCATGCACTCTCTCTCTTTCTCTCTCTCAAAAAAAAATTTGTTTTGAAATGCCATTCGTTTTTCTTTCCTTCTCCGTTTTTGATTGCCTTTTTAAAAACAGAGCATTTTCTGATGGCCTGATTGTGAAATCCATGGACACTGGCCCGTGCTTTCTTGGCTGTTCTGTGACATTCCATCCTTTTGACCCAGCTCAGCCTGCCACCTCCTTGTGGGACGGCTGACCTCTTTCCCAGACCCACCCTCGGCCGCTCCTCTCGCCGGCGTTCCCCAGACTTCCAGCCCAGCTCCTGTTTCCCCCTCCACCTGCCCCAGGTGATCTTGTCCACTGTCGCGGCTCCACGGCCCCCTCTCTGCCAATGGCTCCAAATCCTCATCTCTGGCCCTAAAATCTGCTCCAGGCAGAGGCAGAGGTTTGCAGGGGCCGCAGCCTTCCTGAGCACCGCTGGCCTCCCCAGACTTGACACCGCCCCGTGGAGCTCAGAGCCTCTCGCTTTCTCCACCCTGATGTGTGGTGGGACACGCGACCTATCTCCCAAGCCACATCCCTGCCATCGCCTCACAGGCCACGCCAGGAGATGCCTGAAGGCCCAGTGGCCTGGAACACAACCGGAGAACCCACTTTCCTTTGCCTCTCCATGCTCTGGCCTTTATCCTTTTTAATTGTTACTTATTTATTTATTTTTGAGGGGGGTGGGGCAGGCAGAGGATCCGAAGCCGGCTCTGCACTGACGCCATAGACTCTGATGTGGGGCTCGAACTCAGGAACCTTGAGATCATGACCTGAGCCAAAGCTGGACACTTAACCAACTGAATCACCCAGGCGCCCCTCTGTGCTCTGACCTTTAAGGCCCGTGATGACTCTGGTCCCGATCCCCTCGCTGCACAATCCTGCTCTAGGCTTTCAGTTTCTTCCCTGTTCCTCAGCCTCTGTCTGCAGAGACCAAGGATCACTGAGCTCTTATCCCATTCCCCCAGGGAAAGGAACTCGGCCTGTGTTCTGGTCAGAGAGGCCACTTTGCCCCTCGTGGCCCAGTCCTCCCTCCTTACTCGTGGACACGGCCACCAGACTCCTCGTGCTGTGTGCCTCACGTCCTCCCAGCTCTGTCCTGTGAGCACAGGGAAAGGCCAAGGGTGGTGATGAGGGACGCAGAGGACTGACCCTGACCGCATCTGGCCTTGCGTTAGGAAGGCTAACAGTAGGGGTGTCTGGCTGGCTCAGTCAGCAGAGCGTGTGACTCTTGATCTCAAGGTTGTAAGTTCAAGCCACACTATGCGTGGAAATTACTAAAAGGTGGGGGGGGGGGCACCTGGGTGGCCAGTCAGTTAAGTGTCCAACTCTTGATGTTGGCCCAGGTCATGATCTCACTGTCATGGGATAGAGCCCCATGTCGGTCTCCATGCTAAGCATGGAACCTGCTTGGGAGTCTCTCTCTCCCTCTCTCCCTCTGCCCCTCCCTCTCTCTAAAATAAACTTAATAATAATAAAAAAAAAAAAGAAGGCTAATAGTAGTTTCTGGATCCCAATAATGGAGACCTGCTCTACCTTTAACCTGGGGAAGCCCCCAACCACCTCTCTTCATCTGGGCTCTGTAACAAACGTCACTCTTCCAACTGAATCCTAGCCATAACCCTCCTTGCAAGCCCCTCACCCATCCCCCAGCGGGCTCACCTCGGCTTTTGCTGATGGCAAGACTAAACACAACAACCGCTGGCCTTCTGTGTGGCGTGAACTACACAGGCTCGGCCCTGGGGAGCCCCTGGGAATCCAGCCTCTTCCCTCTCTCCCTCTGAAGTTCACACAGGATGCTGTTTTTCCACTGGCCCTCAGCACCACACGGAGAGGCAGACTTTGGGCAGCCATTAGGGACAAAGGCACTGCTATCGTAACCTCATACCATGCAGGCGACTAGTTTCTGGGGTTGGGATCCACCTAAGGAAACTTTACTCCAGAGGCTCTAACGCTGGGCACATCACACTGAAGGGTCACGAAAGCTTCAGTCCCATTCTCTGATGATCCAAAACTCTTACACCGAAGACAACGGTAAGCATCACTTCAGTAACGTCTGCTGAGGCTGAGCACCAACCATGACCACACAGGGCACTAGTGCCACCATGTCCTGAACGACCCACAAGTCCGTGGGGACCTGGTCCACCCCCTGGGTTGGGGGAGGGGATGAAGGAAGGTTGCGCCCAGAGGCAGCATCACAAAGCAAGAGGCTCTGGGGCCGGGGCTTTGCCTCCTTAGCATCCATGACTTATGAAGACCCCAGAGCCCGGATGTTCTTTTGGGTCACTTGTAAGAACCTGCCCACCATCACACTGGCGGGGGGCAGTCCTGGCATGTCCTCACAACGTGGCTTCTTTTAGGGACAGAGAGAAGGGTGTGGCTCCAAGTGAAGTCAGACACATCTCCCTACCATGAGTCTGCAACCTAGCAAAACTAGCATTGAGGTGGACCAGGAAGCCTTCCCTCCACACCCGCACCCACGTGTGCGAGACACTCCCGAGTAGCATGTGCGTTGCCCCTACTTTGGCTCACGTCTCCCTGGAATGGTTCCCAAGGCCAATGGGGCCGTCCAGCTATGGAAGCACCACTTTGCCTTCTTCCCAGTCCCGATCCGTCCTGTGACCCCACATCCTCTACAGGTCAACAAAACAGTCAGGGCCTGTGTCCTCGGGGGCTCTGAATACTGCCTTCGCTCTCCCGCACGTCTACAGGCTGCCTACAGAATCCGAACTATCCCGTTGTGGGGAAGGATAGCATCTTCAGTAAACAGGGCTGGGAAAACTGGACAATCACACACAAAGAAGTAAAATCGGACCCCAATTTTATGCCACCCACCAAAATTAACTCAAAATAGATTAAAGACTTACATGTAAGACATGAAACTGTAAAATTCCTAGAAAAAAAATAAGGGACCAAAAAAAATAGAAATAAGAAAAAGAAGAAAAGGAAAAGAAGGGACAAAGGTCCTCGATGTTTGTCTTGGCAACAACTTTTTGGATGTGACAGCAGAAGCACAAGCAACAGGAGCAAAAATAAGCAAGTGGGACAACATCAAACTGAAAATAACATCCACACAGCAAGAGAAACGATCAACAAAATGAAAAGGCAGCCTATGCGATAGGAGGAAATATGTGCAAGCTGTCTACACGATAGTTGGTATCCAAAATATGTAAGGAACTCATACAAGTCAAAAGCAAAAATCCACAATAATCTGAGGAAAAATGGACAGACGACATGAGTAAACATTTTTCTAGACATTCCTTTTTTTTAACTTTTTTTTTTGAATGTTTATTTATTTTTGAGAGAGAGACAGAGTGTGAGCAGGGAAGGGCCAGAGAGAGAGAGGGAGACACAGAATCCGAAGCAGGATCCAGGCCCCAAGCTGTCAGCACAGAGCCTCACATGGGCTCGAACCCCTGAACCTTGAGATCGTGACCTGAGCTGAAATCGGACGCTTAACCGACTAAGCCAGCCAGGTGCCCCGTTTTTCTAAAGAAGACATGAAGATGGCCAACAGGTGCATGAAAAGATGCTCAACATCACTCATATCAGAAAAACCCAAATCAGAACCACAATGAGAAGCACCTCACACCTGTCAGAATGGCGGGATCAGAAAAACAATCAGAAAAAATGGCGGGATCTTGTTCACTGTTGGTGGGAATATAAACTGGTACCGCCATTATGGAAAATAGTACGGAAGGGCTTCAAAAAATTAAAAATAGAACTACCATATGCTCTAGCAATCCCACTTCTTAGGAAGTGAAATCAGGATCTCAAAGAGGTATCTCTACTCCTATGTTCACTGCAGCGCTATTCCCAATAGGCAGGACATAGAAACAACCAAAATGTCGACCAACAAATGAATGGATAAAGAAGATACACAATGGAATATTATTCAGCCATAAAAAGAAGGAAACGCTGCCATTTCCAACAACATGGATGGACATTGAGGCCATTAAGCTAAAGGAGATGAGTCGGCAGAGAAATATAGCAGAGAGCAAGCGTATGATCTCACTTACGTGCGGAATCTAGAAAAGCTGAGTTCTCAGAAACAGAGCTTGGAACGGTGGTTGCCGGGGCTGGTGAGTGGGGGAAACGGGAGGATGCCAGCCAAACAAACTTCCGGGGGTAAGACGAGTGAGTTTCGGTATCTGACTTGCCGCGTGGTGACCGTGGTCGACGACACCGCGCCGCATGCTTCATGTTCCCACCGCGCACCAGAGACGGGTGATTACGGGAGGTGAAGGACCTTACTGAAGGCAAGCGACCTGGTCGTGGTCACCGTCTCCCAGCGTATGCGCGCATCGCGTCATACGAGCCTCCGTCTCACACTCGCACAAGGTCACCTGTCAGTTGCATCTCAGCAAAGCGGGGGGAGTATGGAAAGCACGTGTCGCTGCTACAGGGAGCTGGGGCCTGGGGGGTGTCTGACACGCAGCCTGGCTACAGCAGACACTGAATGAGTAAACGCCCAGCAAAGTTCCCGGCAGGGGAAGCGCTTGAAGGCGGTAACGGCTCGGGCCACAAAGGTCACGGGCTTTGGGGTCAATGCCGGTCTCAGGATGCAACCTTGACCTCATCTCTCAGTGTCTCTGAGCCAGCTTCTTCATCTGTAAGTGGAGGGTACTTGTTGTGTGGATTAAATAAAATACTCCTGCTGTGGTGCCCCGCTGTCACAGCTGAGTGCCACCTCGTAGGCAGGGATCTTCTCAAAGCCACCTCGTCTCTACCGTCTGCTGGCCGTGTGTCCCACCAGCATCTCGGGAGCATGGCAGCCCAGCGTGAGCACAGCTGCCTGCCCACAACTCTGGCAGAAGTGGTAAGTCGGCACGTCCCGCATTCTGAGGGCTCCATTACTGCCAAGTCTCAACTCCCCCGGGCACCGGGCACCGCCCCCCCCATGCCCTAGCTCCACGTCCCCAAACAGCCTCGCCTTCCGCAGTGGACACCACGGTTGCTTCTGACCGCGCCCGGGCTTCTCCCATGCGAGTCCCATCTGAGGCCCTGGCGGGCTGCCCTTCCTCCTGACGGCCACCCGCCCTTCCCCACCCAACTACACCTGCACCGTGGCCACTGCCTGTCACACCCTCACGAGGGCCGCCGCGCGCATAGCACGATCCATAAAGCACAGCACGATGCCTACTCCCTTTAGCACCCAAACCAGAGACCAGGAGCTCATCCCTGACATCACCCGGTGTGATTTTTTTTTTAATGTTTTATTTCATTTTATTTTTGCGAGAGAGAGCACAAGCGGGGAAGGGGCAGAAGGAGGGAGATAGGGGATCCGAAGTGGGCTCTGTGCCTGACATCAGTGAGCAGAACGTGGGGCTCGAACTCACCAACAGTGAGATCACGACCTGAACTGGAGTCGGACGCTCAAGCAACTGAGCCACCCAGGCGCCCCATCACCCAATGTGATTAATGCCCAATTAATGCTGATTCTGGTTCTACCAATTCAATCTCCTGATAACACTCCCCACACCCACCCTTCTCCCTTCTCTAAGTTCACTGCCTTCTGGATTCAGAAAGTTCTGTCCCTGCTACGTCCTAGCGGTGCAGCCTTGGGAAAATCACCTCTCTGGGCCTTACGTTCATGAGCCCATGAGATGGGTTTATTACCAGTTCCTATGTCATAAAATTAGCATTTAGAGGAAATAACATAAGGTATGTAAAATGCTTACCATAGCACATGGCTCCAAGTAAGTCCCCAGTACAGGTCACCTGTTGTCATTATTGTGGTGGTGGCTGCTATTATCATTATCTGGACCTCGGCCTCTCTCACCTGGGCGAGGTTAGGAGTCCTGCACCTGGTCACTCACAAAGGGTGAGGACCAGGGTCAGCCATCTGGTGGAGCCACCTGCAGCCACAGTAGGATCATTCTGTCCCTTGAAAAGCTAGGAGAAGGCATGAACGCAGGACAGCCTCATACCCAGGCACAGACCTTGGCTGTGAGGCTGCCTGTCCTCACAGCGAGAGCCTCCAAGGGGCCTAGGGAGAGGTGTAGGACTCTAGGGATGGAGGGTGCCTTGGAGAGGATCTAATTCAATTCCCTGATTTTAGGACAGCAAAACTGACTTTCTGCAAACATAAAGGACTTGCCGTGGCCAATTTCACTTAACAAGGGGTGATCTGTGTCCAGCCCCGGGGCTGGATGCTGGATATGTAGCCAGGCAGATAAAGAGTTGGATCAGACCCAGTTTTCCACTAAACCATCTCACCTACAGACCCCAGATCAGCTGGCTAAAAATAACACATTTCTGTGCGCTACCTAAAGGGAGAAAACCAGAATTCTGTATTACCAATAAATCATGCTGACGACTTCTGTCAACCGGAAGCTGGAGATTGAAACACCAAATTGGACTTTTACACAAGTAAGAAGACTGGAAAACATTGAGAATAAATCTTAATGGGGACGAATTCTTCCATGCCAGCATTTCCCCCTTAGACACACACACACACACACACACACACACACACACACACACACACACA
>NW_024412416.1:4169648-4175075 GCF_014898765.1 Herpailurus yagouaroundi | reverse complement strand
ACACACACACACACACACACACACACACACACACACACACACACACACACACTGGTCTGGGCACTCTGCACCAGAGCAGGAGTTTGCAACACACCCCCAGAGCTGACACTTGCTTTCCTCCTCAGCGTCCGGACTCTTCCAGTTTCTTAACAAAACCTTTAGAATTTGGGGAGAAAGGAACGGTAACACTAAATTGTCATTTTATAAATGATGAAATGGAAGCTTAGAGAAAGCAGGAAGTCGCAGCCTATAAAGAATACGGTAGCTAGACATCTTCTACTCTCTGCCATAGAGCTGCGGTCAAAACAACAACAAAAAGACTGGCTTAAATCTTAGATAGGGGGTGTGTTCCTGTGCATTAATTAGAAAAGTCCCCCACAAAAATGGTTTTTAACCTTCTATGGGACCTGAGCGCCTCCGGGAATCTACGGAAAGCTGTGAATTCTTTCCCCCAAAGGGAGCCCAGAAGGGCACAAACATAATTTTGCCTATAATTTCAGAATCTTGCTTTTAAGTGTTGGCCGTACGGTTATGCAAAATAATTCAAATCAGCTTTTACAGACATAGTCCAAACCTGAAAACTTTCTGTGGGAGGAGGGGGTTTGCAATAGTGAGTGAAAAACAATTACAATACCGTTTTTTTCCCCTATTTGAAACAAAACACGAAATTATGATTTGTTGGGAGGCGCATGCAGATTAAAATTAAGTGTATTTATCCTCCCGCTACCACAGCCAGATGATAACACTATTTAGGGTTCCAAAGTGTCCTACAAACGGGCCCCTGCACTAAAAATACCCTAAGGACACACTGCAAGCATCGCCAGCCTCTATCTGCACGAGTGGCTTTCACACCCTGTACCAACACCACATTCAGTAAAGGCGAGTCTACGCCACAGGAAGGCACAGGAAATATTCACACTGTTTACTGTCATTTACACACCTGCAATTGAAGATGATACCTCTTTCCCCTGAAGGAAAGATATTGCATTCACGTTGTGGCATTAAGTTACTGAGTTTCTAATAATACCTTTCACTTGAGAAAAATAACGATTATCCAAAAACTTGCCTGCTGATTTAAGGGTCCGTAGTTCTTCTTTTCTTACCTCTGAGGATTCCGGGGAAGGGCTAGAAAACTGCTCTGCCTTCGGTGGGGATGGGATTTCCCTCCGGGTGACCTCTGCGTGCCGGAAGGCCCTGTTTTACAGCGGGGACTCTGCAAGCCGGGTAACATGAGCTGACTCCCACTGCAAATAGCAACGCCTGCCGTGAGTGAGAGCCCAAATATAGACCTGCCTCGGCTGTCCTGCCACTTCTTACTGCTCAAGTGACACCGGGCGAGGTCACATGCTGTCCCCCCCAGCTTCTTCGTTTACTGTGAGGACTTGAGGCCTGTAGCCCCACCGAGCTGCTCAGGTGGTTGGTCACGTACAGAGCGCTGGGGGCACCACAGGCCCTACAGAGAAGGGGGGCTTCCGAGAGCCCTCGTATTGTGCACCCTCCTCGCGGGCTGAGGGTCTTTGTCCAAAATGTTTTGAACAAGCACAACTCTGACAGTAATCGAACGCAATTTCATTTTTGTTCCCCTCTCACCATTCCTTTACCATTTACTCATGGTGGGAATTATTCCCCTCTCCGGCTAAAAATCCAGCAGACCCAGAACTTTCTGCTCTCTCTTCGGTGACAGTCAGTCCTAGGGTCGTTTGAAGGCACAGTCTTCATTGGGTAACTGAAGATATAGTCTGGAATATTGATGGAAAAGTCAAACTTAGTTTAGCCAGTACCAGAATCCTCTCTCCTACCCACCCTGGGCCTCTCCAGCTGGAAGTCTGCCCCGGGAAAGGGGGAACAAGGGCTGCCTCTTCTCCCCGCACCTCCTCCCTGAGCTGCCGGTGGCACGCCAGGGCCGGAGGCGCCAAGGTGATAAGACAGCTCCTAGCGGAGCTGATGCCACAGTGAGTGCTAATGTCAGGCTCTCTGGGCTGGCAGGTGCTTAGAGCTCTCTCTTGCACACTTGTGTGTATGTACACGCCTCTCTCTCCCATGCACCCCCTCCCTCCCTCATGGGGAGTTTTTGTACATCTCTGGAGTTTCCCATCACGGAGACCTCTCTCCTGAGTTCCCACAACCAGGCTGAAAACCCTTCTGTTCCGGGGGGTCCCTTGCATTCCCCTTCTGGGCCCAGGTGAGCCACCTCCAAGAGCTCTCAAATGAGGTCTCCTCACCCATGCAGTTGGCTCTCTTAGGCGGGATCTAGATGACTCCTTGTTGACGCTGTCTTCATGCTGGCTCACATCTGGATCTTAGGGGGCAGGTCCATCCTTGGTCCCGGCAAACTCTGGGATGCAGAGGGACCCAGCGCAGCTACTTCCCCTGGCTCAACTCAGTTTGGGCAAGTATTAAAAAAAATAACGTAGAGTGGCTGGGTGGTTCGGTTGGTCCAAGTCTTGATTTTAGCTCAGGTTGTGATCCCAGGGTCGGGGGATTGAGACATGCTCGGTGCGAAGCCTGCTTGGGATTTTCTCTCTCTCTCTTTCCCTCTGCCCCTCTCCCCCATGTGCACTCTCTCTCTTTCTCTCTCAAAAAAATGATAATGTAGGGGCGCCTGGGTGGCGCAGTCGGTTAAGCGTCCGACTTCAGCCAGGTCACGATCTCGCGATCTCGCGGGATCTCGTGATCTCGCGGTCCGTGAGTTCGAGCCCCGCGTCAGGCTCTGGGCTGATGGCTCGGAGCCTGGAGCCTGTTTCCGATTCTGTGTCTCCCTCTCTCTCTGCCCGTCCCCCGTTCATGCTCTGTCTCTCTCTGTCGCAGAAATAAACAAACGTTGAAAAAAAAAATAAAAAAAAAATGATAATGTAGATGTCTACTTTTTATGTGGAAAATATCCACAATATATCTGTAATTAGAAAAAAGAGTTTGTAAAATCTCATTGCAATATATCATATATATATTATCCAGATGATATATATTTATAATAGAAATATACAAATATGCTACATATAATCTATAATATAAATATATAAATATATGATATATAACATGAATATAGAATACGTAGCATAATATAGAAATACATATGACATTATATATAATGATACACACAAAAAATAAGAGCAGGGTTTATCTCTTTTGAACTATTTTACTTTTTTCTTTATGTCTTTGATGGTACCTATTTTAATAACAATTATATATATAGTTAAAATATATATATTTTTAATGTTTATTTTTGAGAGAGACAGGGAGAGCACAAGCAGGGGAGGAGCAGAGAGAGAGGGAGAATCCTGAGCAGGCTTCACACTGTCAGCATTGAGATAGATGAGGGGCTGGAACTCAGAACCGTGAGATCATAACCTGAGCCAAAATCAAGAGTCCAACACAACCGACTGAGCCACCCGGGTTCCCCCTGGAATCTTCATTTTTTATTAATAATATATGATATGATAGCTCAGAGAAAGGTAAATACTCCAAAAGAACCGTAACAACAATTATTAGGTTTGTCCATATTTTTTTCTAAGAATATACAAACATCCTTCCCTCACACACACAAAAATAGAAATTACTCTTATAATTAGAAAGCCTGCTAGTGTCATTTTGACAAAGCAAATAAATTGGAAAGGCTACTCAAAAGGATAAAATAGCATAAAACAAATGCAGTGAAAAGACATATTGTAAAGAATATACAAGATATTAAAAGAGACTATTAAAGAATTATTGTTGTGATGAATCACTGAATTCTACTCCTGAAACCTACACTGCATGTTAACTAAAATTTAAATAAAAAAAAGAGTTGTAAGTAAGTCGTATTAACTAAGATAATATACTTAAAAATGCTTTGAGGAAAAACAAATCCCTCCTCTCTCCAAGAAGAATTGGCAAGCCCAGCGGTTGTGAGTCTACCGGGGCAGTCGAGGTGAGGAGCTCGAACAGAGGCAACTTTAGACCTTAAAGCTACATTCCACACGGTTTTCTAGATACCCTGGATCATCTCCGTGGGGAGAGATGTCCTAACCATTGCTTCAGGCTGGCCCTGGCTCGTCGTTGTTTTCCTTTGGCCATAACAGCAAGTGCAAACCTAATTCCAGGCTTTCCCAGCTCGCAACCTTCAAAGCTCTTTTTCCGGTTCCCGCATCTAGCCCGCAGGAGCCTTGTCTTGGCGAAGGGCTCCTCCTCGCGGCTTCGCGGCTGCCGGGGCATCTCCCCCGCCCCTCCCCAACCACCCCCTCTTCCTGGTGCACTCACGGGATGGAAGCTGACAGACGCTGTTCCTCCGTCTACACTGTGCGTTTCCTGGACAGAGAGACCAGGGCCGTCTTGTTGCCTGTTGCATGAGCTCCAGGTCACATCCCATCCCCACGTGCAAATTAGACATCCCAACCTCCTTAAACAGGTCTCTGGTAGCCGGGTGGACTTACCAGCCTGACTGTGCATGTTAGGACAAGTTTCTTTGCTGGGTCTGTCTCCTTGGCTGTAAAATGAAGAGTGGGAACGCAGATCGTAGTTAAACATGCTGGCTGGGAGATGGGACGCTTTGAAGACAGAAAGAGAGAGAGATTTTTGCGTATGCCCCACGGCACCGCCCCCGGCCCCAAACCTGCACACAGCACACGCTCCGCGAAAGCTTGTTGAATTGATAACAACAAATGTGTGGCTTCCACTCAGTGCTTGGGGCTCAGAGGCCCTCAGTAAATAACTCTTAACGTCTGATGTAACGTGTGGCCTCCACCAAGTTTGCACCGTTCTTGGGCGCGTGTGTTCTCTAGCGCCCTGGTGAGCGAGGACCACAGTCGGTCCCCGTTCTCAACGCGTTCGAAGTTTACCGCAGAAGGCGATGGCGATAACTCGGTCGCTTTTCCTAATTCACTGTGTACAAAGGTGGAAAAGGTGAGGGAAGATAGGTAATCCTCGGGCTCCGGACAGGGTTGCGACAGGGCTGGATTCCGACGGCCCGGACAGACACGGGCTTCTGACCTTCTCATTGGCTGCCGAGAACCCGCCCAGGCCGCCGACAGCCAATCAGAGGCGCAGGGGGAGGGGGCTGCGCGTCGGGGAGCTGACGCCAGCACAGTTCGAGAAGAATGTCGCGGTCCGCGGCGGGCCGCGGGGGGTGCGGGAAGGCCGGGCCCGCGCGAGCCGAGCCCTTCGGCCGCTGAGCCGCCAGCCATGGAGGACGAGCAGCCCGACAGCTTGGAGGGCTGGGTGCCGGTCCGCGAGGACCTCTTCGCCGTGCCCGAGCGGCACCAGCTGCGCTTCCTCGTAGCCTGGAACGACGCGGAGGGCAAGTTCGCGGTGACCTGTCACGACCGCACGGCGCAGCGGCGGCGGCAGCGCGAGGGGAGCCGGCCCGAGCCCGAGCCCGCCGCGTCCCCCCCCAGCTGGTCGGGCCTGCTGTCGGCCGCCGGGCTCCGCGGCGCGCACCGAGCCCTCCAAGCT
>NW_024412416.1:4125634-4169248 GCF_014898765.1 Herpailurus yagouaroundi | reverse complement strand
CTAAAACCCAGGAAAAGTGAGGATGTGACCTGAGCAAAATCAAGAGCCTAAGGTTAGTTTAACCGACTGAGCGGCCCCTCTGTGCATTCTTTTGCAGAAGAGGGGTGTGAGAGGAGAATTCAGTCCCATTTCAAAACTTTAATTACATCTTCTCAAGCTACATATAGAATGAACTTTTACAATTAAAATGTTGTATAAAAGGAGTTTGTTAGTGGTGTCGACTACTGAATGATTACAGTAATGATACTCTACCGTGGATATACCATGGCTTAATTTAGCCATTCTTGTTTTATTGGGCATTTTGGTTGGAGGACAATAGCTTTTTAATATTTAATCGGTATTTAAATTTTTAAAGTTTAGGACATTGGGACGCCTGGATGGCTCAGTAGGTTGAGCTTCTGACTCTTGGTTTTGGCTCAGGTCATGATCTCATGGTTTCGTGAGTTCAAGACCTGAGTTGGGCTCTGCGCTGGCAGCACAGAGCCTGCTTGGGATTCTCTCTCTCTCTCTGACCCTCCCCCACTGGTGTGGTCTCAGTCTCTCTCAAAAATAAATAAATAAACTTTAAAAAAAAGTTAAACTTTAGGACATTAAGGTTTCTTTAGTTTTGTTATGAGCTTATAAATACTGTCCATACTGAGCTTTATTTACATTTTGTCTTCTAGGTTCTTCAGGAGCATGATAAAGCCCACACCATGGTGGCATTAATGAAAGTCTATCGAGAGGAAGATGAAGCTTACCAGGAATTAGTTACGGTGGCAACCATGTTCTTCCAGTATTTGCTGCAGCCGTTTAGGGATATGAGAGAAGTTGCAACCTTATGTAAGCTTGACATTTTGGTATGTTTTCTTCATATTTTTATATTATCAGATTCACTATTTGTCACATGTTGTTTCTTTCATCACATTTGAGATTTCAGTCTGTGTTTGTACTTTGGGTTCACCCTTCTGTTTAGATGATAGTGGGGCTATATCAAGGTGGTATTTATTTATTTATTAGTGTTTATTTACTCTTGGGAGAGAGAGAGAGAGAGAGACAAAGACAGAGTGCTACTGTGGGAGGGGCAGAGACAGAGACACAGAATCCAAAGCAGGCTCCAGGCTCTGAGCTGTCAGCACAGAGCCTGACGTGGGCCTCGAACCCACAGATTGCAAGATCATGACCTGAGCCAAAGTCAGATGCTTAACCAACTGAGCCACCCAGGTGCCCCACATTTATTTTATTTTTTAAACTAATCTGTACGCCCAGCGTGGGGCTTGAACTCATGACCCCGTGATCAAGAGTTGCATGCTCCACTGACTGAGCCAGCCACACGCCCCTAAACAATTGTGTGTTAGAGAAACATAACTTGATAGCATGCCTCTCCAGAAAATGCTATTCTAGTAATGCACATTGAAAGTAGGTTTTTCTTTTTCTTTATGCCCGAGTATCCTTTTGTCTTCCAGGTGGTTCCTAGCTTAGAGCCTTATTCATACTCAGCAAGGAATTGCTGAATGAATGAAATGTAATCAACTAAGTAGTGGTAATAAAAGTAGCTGAAATCATCCATGTGTCCAATTTCCTTTCAATTTCCTACGGCTCTACATTACTATTTTCTCTTACTGATACAGTTTTCCCTTCTTTTGTAGAAATCCTTGAATGAGGATGATCTGGGTCCTAAGAGGATAGTGGCCTTGCAGACGGAAGCCAAAGAATGGAGCAGAAGGGCTGAAGGAGCTGTCGTCTCTATTCAGGACATCACCGTGAATTATTTCAAAGAAACCGTAAAAGCGTTAGCAGGTAACAGTTTAAAATTCTAAGATGTGTGTCATTTTCATTTTGTTCAAAAGCCATTTGAGTGCCTCTTGAACACCAGGCGCTGTATTTTCTGGGAGCTGGGGATTCGGTGTAAGGAGAAGTATAAACAGACACTGCCCAGTCTGGTGAGGGCAGAGAAATCCTATTTATATATTCATTCAAACACATGGAGAATGGCAGTTAACAACTGGCCACACGAAGGAGAGAAGCACGGGGCTCTGAGAGCCACCGAGAGGAACGAGGCTCCTTCACTAGGTCAGTGAAGGCCTCTGGGAAATAATCCTTGCCCTGATATCTGGAGGGTCAGTGGGAGTGGAGAGAGCATCATAGTGAGGGAAGAGCGTTCCAGGAGGAGGAAAGGGCACACAGAGGTGCTCTGGCTGGAGGGAGCTTGGCAAGTGTGAGGAACGTCGAGTCTCGGGGCTGGAGCAGAGAGGAGCGGGGGAACATGGTGGGAAAAGAATGCGGCAGACGGCAGGGATGGGGGTGGGGGACAAGGACTTCTGTCTCATCTGTAAGTCGTTGATGATGGCTCCAGACAGGACACCGAGTGTCTCCCAGTTTAAGTTACATCCGTAAAGTGAAATGCCATGTAGCTATTAAGCATGCTTCTCTAGATCTGTTTTTTGTGAATGGTGACACTTCCACTATCTATCAAGTGAAATAAATAAAATACAAAAAGGAATGATGATCTTGTGGGGTGTTTTTATTTTTTGGTTTTGGTTCAAACTGCCTGTCTAGCCGGACAGACATAGAAACAGTCTGGAAGTATATGCACCAAAATGTAAGAAATAATCACCTCTACTAGGTGAGATTCAGGATTTATTATTTTTCTCTTTTTTTAAAGTGAAGTATCTAAAATTTTTATGTATGTTTTATTTTTCTGACAATAAAAGGTCATTAAAATAAAACAAATTTTCTTTTAAAAAGGATGTTTTGTAAGTGACGTGGGAGGCAGTAAACAAAGAATTAGCTCGGGATACATTTTTCTTCCTTTTGGTGAGTTGTAATTATGTTTTATTTTATTAATTCCAATCCGACAGGAATGCAGAAACAAATGGAACAGGATGAGAAGAGGTTTGGCCAAGCTGCCTGGGCCACGGCAGCTCCCAGGTTAGAAAAACTCAAATTGAGGTTGGCCCAAGAGACCCTTCAGCTCATGAGGGCCAAGGAGTTGTGTTTAAATCACAAAAGAGCTGAAATTCAGGGAAAGGTAAGACAAAGATAAATGAAACTTGGTTTAAAAAAACATACTTTTAGGGGCGCCTGGGTGGCTCAGTCGGTCTGACTCTGGGTTTCGGCTCAGGTCATGATCTAGCAGTTTGTGGGTTCAATCCCCACGTCAGGCCCTCTGTTGACAGGGCAGAGCCTGCTTGGGATTCTCTCTTTCTCTCTCTTTCTGCCCCTCGCTCCTTTGCTCGGTCTCTCTCAAAAATAAATAAACTTAAAAAAATCTAAAGTAACAGAAAAACATTTTTAGGTAGTGCCTTTCTTTCCAAACACGGTTAGAGCTTCCTTGCTGCACTCACTGCACATCTTCTACTGGCTGTGAATGTAGACTGCGGGAGGTTGGCAGGAAACTTCCTTTCGGTCAAGATGTTTTTGAAATATATTGTAGGGTGCTGCTGATAATAACACTGAGCTCAGCCCTGAAGCAGATGAGATACTTAAATCAATCAAGCAGTGTTTCAGGATGACTTGAGGGTAATAAAAAGGTACTTTATCCCAGGATCATAGCCACTTAAATTTCTTCCTCTAATGGTAGGAGTGTGAAGCAGGAAACGCTGCAAATGCCTCACGGTCATTTACTTTTCTCAAAAGCCTAAATATTTTCATATGTTTCAAGGGTAAGTTAAAATATTTGTAACAAACATCAATAAGGCATTTTTGTTTTATTAAATGAAATGGAAAAAGGTTTCCTCTCTGTTAGTTTTATATTTGGTATTAAGCAAAGAATAGAATATTGCTCAAATGCATCTAATGTTTGCTTTTAATGTACTAGTTATTTTAACCTGCTCTTACTTTTTCCATGAAAACCAGATGGAAGATCTTCCAGAACAAGAAAAAAATACGGACGTTGTCGATGAATTAGAAATACAATATTATGAGGTCCAGTTAGAACTGTATGAGGTTAAATTCGAGATATTAAAATATGAAGAAATACTGCTTATTACACAGTTGGACTCAATTAAAAGGCTTATAAGAGGTAAGATTTATACTTAAATGGGTATGTTAAAATGTTTAAATCACGCCTTCAAGAAAATACCAAGACTGTGTTACCACTTCTTATAAGTTGTCTAAAACATCTACTGAAATTTCCTGAAGTTTCCTTTTAGCATTTTTGTTTTTCAGATGATAAATTCATCATTAAACACACAGCAAAACAAAGGAAACTGTTATCACCCCAGTTCCATCATCTATAGATCCTGACATAGCCTTGGTTATATGCTGATGTGTATAAGTAAATATCAATTTCTAAACCAAAAGTATATACCCTGTAGAGTAGCCTCTTTTCATTTAATACCTAAAAACCATCTTTCCATTTGAGTAAGAAAAACATGAAAAATTTTAATGACTGCACAGCATTCATTATGTGTACGTACCGTGATTTCGTTTTTCACTCTTGCAAACGGTAGTGTAGTGGGGAGCCTTCTTCTACACGTCTTTGCATGTAAGAGAGAGTGTTTCTTTGGAATAAATTTCCAAAGATGGAATTGCTGGGTCAAGGACAGTGCAAATTTCACATCTTGACACGTACCTGCTTACACTATAATAGTCCTTCAGTATACATTTTTTCCTGGCCTCTATTATTTTCTGACTTCTAAATTCCATACTATACAATGGCCTTGTAGGTTGAGGTTGTGCAGAAAGACGCTCCCCGCAGCAGATTATGAAAGCACCTGTTTCCCCATACTTAACAGCATTCTTTTCAATTCTTGCCTCCCTGATAGAAGAAAACGGCGTCTTGTAGTTTTCATTTCTTTAATTGTAAGTGTAGCAGGCATGGGGCGCCTGTGGCTCAGCCAGTTAAGCTTCCGACTTAGGCTCCGGCCATGATCTCACGGTTTGTGAGTTTGAGCCCCATGTCAGGCTCTGTGCTGACAGCTCAGAGCCTGGAGCCTGCTTCGGATTCTGTGTCTTCCCTCCTGTCTGCCTCCCCCCTGCTCATGCTCTGACTCTGTCTCTTAATAATAAATTAAAAAAAAAAAAGTATAGTAGGCACATTTTTGTATGTGTACTGGCTGTCTGTATTTCTTTCGTTAACTGCCTATCCTTGGTCTTTGCCCATTTTTCTTGGAATGTTCCCTTTCCATACTAAGGCTATTACTCTAGTATCTGTCAAATGTTGCCACAAACTTCTCCTTGTCATTTGCTTTCTCTTGCCTTGCAGAAATACTTAATTTTTATGAAGTCCTATCCACTTTTGGTGAAGTCTTCCCGTGTTTGTTGTTATGCTTGGCAAAATGCTCCTCATCCCCAAATTATATCAATATTTTACTTAGGTTTTCTTTTAGTATGTTTGTGAGTAAAAAAAAAAAGAAAAATCTCTTTGGGGCTCCTGGGTGGCTCACTGGGTTAAGCCATGCCAAATCTGAACATTTAATTGAATCCTGAGTATTCAAAAAACTTTGCAGTAATTTCAGGTTATAAGCATTTTACATATTTAGGAAAAAATCCTACCGAAAGAGTTAATCCAGAAAGATGCATGCCAAATTGTTCACAATGTTTTCCTCTGGGAATGGGCTCCCAAAGGTTTGGGAAAGGAAGAAGAAAATTTCACTTTCTATTTTATTTAGTTCTGCAGAGCTAGGATTTGTCACAATTAGCGTGTATTTTTAAAAGATACGTACGTAATCACGATTAAATGTCTTTAAGGCCCCTTAATGAGACACTGCTGGCAGAATGTGGGTTTCCTTTCTGGAGGGCGATCGAGTGCTAGCTGCCAAGAGCCTTGACTATTCATCTCTAAGGAAGTAATAAAAATGTACACAAAGACTTTATGTTCAGATGTTCATCACGGTGAATTTGATAATAATGGAACTTGGAATATTTCTAACGATACAGAGTGCTTCAATGAGAGAATACTGTGTTGCCATTGAAGTTCTCTTTCCATCACATGGAAAATGTCCTCTTAGCACTGTTACTGGTGTGTGTGTGTGTGTGTGTGTGTGTGTGTGTGTGTGTGTCTCTACACTCCCCCGCCTCCCCACACGGGTGCTAACAGCAGCTCTCCCTGGGTGGCGGCGGGGTTACAAGTCTCCCGTACTTCCCTTACACTGAAGGTATCTTCGTGTGTTATTTTTTATACCAAACACGTTTTAAATGTCACCACTGTGTTTCTAGATAAAGAGGGGGAAGTTGTCTATTACGACCCATGTGAGAGTGCAGAGGAACTTGAGGCCGTGGCTTGTGCGGCGGGGCTGCCTGGCGACGAGGACCTGGAGGCGGCAGAGCTGAGGCGGCAGCACCAGCGCCTGGAGCGCAAGCGGGGCAGGATCTGTGCCCGGAGGGCCTGTCTCAGGAACAGACGGGTGGGCAGCCCAGCGGCTCTCCTCTCCCCACTCAAGGATTCCTCCACTCAAGATAAGGCTCTCGACCACACAGTGATTCATTTCTTGCGTGTTTATATAGATACCAATGGCTGCAATTAAAGAAAATATACATATATATTTTTGAAAAGTATAATAAAGTACTTATTAAAAGTATACTTTTTAAAAGTATACTTTTTAAAAGTATAATCCTTTTGAAAAGGATTCTGTGTCTTTTGGGATTTAAGCATTTACCATAATCTCTAGATTTTGATCAATCTGTTCAACAGTTGTTTGTTGAATACCTGTTACATACACAGGTATTTTTAAAATCACAATAGGTAGAAGCTTCTCATAATCAGCTGGAGTAAATTCTAAAATTTGTTTCTAAAATTTATTGTAAACGTTGATTGTAGAATATTAGAAATAATATTCAGCTCATTTCAATCCTTGTATTTGGTGAGTGGCTTTTTTTTTTTTTTTCTTAATTTTTAAAAACCCTGTGATATGGGGTGCCTGGGTGGCTCAGTCGGTTAAGCATCCGACTCTTGATTTCGGCTCAGGTCATGATCTCACCGTTTGGAGGTTTGGGCCCCGCATCAGGCTCTGCACTGATGGTGTTGAGTCTGTTTGGGATTCTCTGTCTCTGTCCCTCCCCGGTGCTCGCTCTCTCAAAAGAAACAAAAATAAAACTTAAAAAAACGAAAACAAAAACCACCAAAAACTTCATTAATACATAAAGGGTGCACCTGAGTGGCTCAGTTGGTTGAGTGTCCGATCTTGATTTCAGCTCAGGTCATGATCCCAGGGTTGTGGGATGGAGCCCTGAGTCGGGCTCTGTGCTGAGATGGAACCTGCTTCAGATTCTTCCTCTTTGTCCCTCTCCTGCTCACACTTTCTCTAAAATTAAAAAAAAAGGAAAAAAAAGGTAACACACCTTAAGTATGGTTAAGTTTAGTTAAAATACAGTTTTTAGTAGAATTTTTCAGGTGTTTGTAGGTTGCATATGGTCACGTAGTTATGACTGGAAATACTATTGTAATATGAGGAGCTGAGTTTAAAATAATCACATTGAAACAGATTCTTAGGACACGTGCCATTTAAGAACGGGGGACTGCCTGTGTGTCCTCTCATTTCCACTTGGAGGATTTGCTTTTTCATCTTTCGTGGCGCTGAATCACAGCTGTGGTCCTATGAGTGGGTACCGTGGACTCCTGTAAGGCGCCCGTCAGCACATATCACAAGGCTAGCGGAGGCAGGATCCTGGAACCACAGAAACTCGTATTAACAAACGCCTTACGTGACAGCACAAATACAGTGCCTTCTTTTAAACTTCTTTGCTAGAGCCCACAGTAATATTAAAAACCGTGTACGTGACTTGTATTATTCTCCCAGGATCAGTGCAAAGAGAATCATCGGCTCCGACTACAACTGGCTGCAGAAAGTATGAAACACTTTCATCAGCATCACAGTATCCAGATGGTAAGTGGCTGTAGAGAACATGGTTTATATCTGCATAATGTGACACACTGGCTTAGATCTCTAGAAACTGGGGCTCCACTGCCCCGGGGCTGGCAGGTGCCAGCCTTGATCCTGGGGAGACTGCAGTCCAGTCCTGCAGCCTGGGGAGGGGACATGGGGGTGAGACCCGGGGAGGGGGTAACGTTGCATCACACACCCTGTCTTTCTCAACACTTTTAGTTTGAGAAATTTACAAATACACGTTTGCTTAAATGTAGAAAAGAGACAAGATAAGAGAAGAGGAGCAAAAGAAAAAAGAATGGATAAACCAGGAACGCAAGAAGACACTCCAACGATTGAGAGCATTTAAAGAGGTAAGTTCTAGGGGCGCCTGGGTGGCCCAGTCAGTTGAGCGTCTGACTTTGGCTCAGGTCGTGATCTTGTAGTTCATGAGTTCGAGCCCCGCGTCGGGCTCCATGCTGACAATGCGGAGCCTGGATCCTGCTTCGGGTTCTTGTCTTCCTCTCTCTGCCCCTCCCCTGCTCAGCTTTGTCTCTCTCTCTCTGTCTCTCTCAAAAATAAACATTAAAAAATAAATAAAGGTGTAGTTTTACAAATAATTACCCCTCACCTCCATTTTCTGGAGAAATGAAGACCGCCCATCCTAGGAGAAAAGTATAAAGTATTATGAACCGATAATTTGGAACACAAAATGTTTCTCAAATGCCATCATTTTTAGTATAGAAGTAAAAAACAAGAATATTAAAATGTTAACATTTTTGACATTGCAAGACACCAGGGTTCTTGCTCTCTCCTCCTGACCCAGTGGTCAGGCTGACTCGGCCCACCATGCTGTTGACCAGCCAGAAAAACTGAAAACAGTTACATTGCCCTCAACCTTCGCTTGCTTTTTCCTGACTTTATTAACATTCTGTAAAACGCAGTCAAGGAGGGGCACCTGGTGGCTCAGTCGGTTAAGCGCCCGACTTTGCTCACGATTTTGCGGTTTGTGAACTTAAGCCCCACGTCAGGCTCACTGCTGTCAGTGCAAAACCCGCTTCGGATCCTCTGTCCCTCTCCCTCTGCCCCTCCCCTGTGTGTACTCTCTCAAAAATAAACATTAACAAAAATTAAATGAAATGCAGCCAAGGAATCCCTGTGACCTGGTATAGTTAGGTACTCTGTTAAAAGTGTATAAGTTTAAAAACAAGTAGCTACTCATTTAAAAATAACGTTAAACTAGCTGAATATAAAACATAAATCTGTTTGCATCACACAGATCCACGTTCGTAGCTGCCCCACAAGGGAAAACGTCCCACTCCCAGACAGGACTCCGGGATAAGGTCTTGAAGGTGTGCTGTGCTACCAAGGAATGGGGCCCCTGGAGTGATAAATCATGACACGCTGACCTCAACTTGTTTTCTGATGTGCTCATTAACCAGCGCCTAACTGCATACCAGCCCGGTGCCAGACATTTCCCGTTCTTTCTCATTTAATTCTTAACCCTGCGGCCCGCGTGATGGCACAGCGTCGCTCGGGACTGTGTGCGGCCGCCTGTCTCCTAACTCTGGAGCCGCAGAGGCCTTCTCCTGCCTGGGCAGCACATCAGAATTGCTGATGCCTAGACCCCACCTCCAGAAGGAGGGAGGGTGAGCCGGAGGGATGCTGTGTGAAACCAGGTGAAGGTAGGGCGAATGGGCGCAGGACAGCTGGTTGGTCAGCTCTCGCCCGAGGGCACTGGTTAATGGAGCCTGGATGGAGGACGGATCCGGGGGTGCAAGTTCGGCTCTTTAGCCCCGGAGCATCCGATCAGGATCAAATTTTCAAATCTGGAGGTGGGAGGGATAGACCGAAGGAAGGAACAGAATCAGGCCACCTGTGCTTTCAATAGACTAGAAGGATGAATTAAAAAATCCAACACATTGACCTCACACTGGTGGTGGTCTGGAACGGAACCTGTCTCCGAGGTGCGCAAGCTGAGGGTTTTTTGGCCTTTGGAGGTGTGGATTTCTCCAGAGGGTGGCAGGATGGAGTGTGTGGGCTTTAAACGTAGGGGAAAGAACCTCGAGAATGGAGTTTCTTCCAGCCTCCTAGCAGTCACTTGTGAAGAAGTTCGAGAAAAGCCTGGGACTTTTTTTTTTTTTAATTTTTTTTTTTTCAACGTTTTTTATTTATTTTTGGGACAGAGAGAGACAGAGCATGAACGGGGGAGGGGCAGAGAGAGAGGGAGACACAGAATCGGAAACAAGGCCTGGGACTTTTTAAGATGTACGAACAGATGAGTCCTCTGTAGAATGAGGGGAGTCTGTTTACCAAGAAGTGCCACCCTCAAAGGGACAAAGCCAATCTGAGCACATTTGGAAGGGGGAAAGTAGGAGAGGGAGAAGACGGGAAGTGAATCACTTGATATGTGACACTTGTTGAGCCCAGACAGGTTGGGCCGTTAGGAGGTAAAGGATTTAGTGTGTCTTGAGTGAGCCCTGGGGACACAGACTGCCCAGCACCATGAGGCAGAACTCGACAGGCCAGGGTGCCCGGATGCCGAGGAGGGGTCCCTGGGGTTTGGGGATGGCTGGATGACCTCCCGAGTCTGGCCCGGGGTTTCCAGGATCCTGATTCTCCCGGCATATGATGACGGAAAGGCACAGTATGGTGGCTGCATGACCAGCAGCCGCATCCGTGAGGTTTGGGGCTTATTGCCATCGCTCTTCTGTCGTGGAAAGACTTAGAAGAATGTGGAGGAGAGGGATGCCTGGGTGTCTCAACTGTCGATCGTCCGACTTCGGCTCAGGTCATGATCTCGTGATTCACGAGTTCGAGCCCCACATCAGGCTCTGTGCTGGCAGCTCAGAGCCTGGAGCCCGTTTTAGGATTCTGTGTCTCCCTCTCTTTCTCATGCTCTGTCTCTCTCAAAAACAGATCAACATTAAAAATCTTTTTTTAATAAAAAAGAAAAATGTGGACGAGCGGCAAATGCAGGCACACCTTGGAGACTGTGCCGGTTCTGTCCCAGACCACCACAATGAAGCGAGTTGAATGAATGGTTTCTCCGTGCATATAAAACTGTGTTTATACTACAGTGTATTAAGTGTGCAGTAATAGCATTAGGTCTACAAAAAAGCACATACCTTAGTTTAAAAATACTTTGTTGCTAAAAAATGCCACCCGGCGAGCTTTTGGCAAGTTGTAACATCTCTGCCAGTGGAGGGTCTTGCCTCGATGTCGGTGGCTGCTGACTGATCAGGGCAGTGGCTGCAGAAGGCGGAGGCTGTGGCCATTTCTTAGAATAAGACAACAGTGAAGTTTACTGCCTTATACAGGCACAGTTTGGGCGCCCCAGAAACAACTGTAATAGTAACAGCAAAGATCACTGATCACAGACCATCACCGTAACGATGAAAAACTTTGAAATAGTGCAAGAATTGCCAAAATGTGACACAGAGACCCCAACTGAGCAAATGCTACTGGAAAAATAGCACTGACAGGCTTGTTCGACTCAGGGTTGCCATGAGCCCACAATTGATTAAAAAAAAAAAAATGCAATTTTTGCAAAGCAAAATGAAGGGCAATATGGTGAGGTATGCTTGTACTCTATCATGAATTGCCCTTTTGGTGTATTACTACTAAATTTACATTAGTATTATCCCATTGTATACATGCTCTGCCAGTTTCTTTTTTCACTTAAATTACATGGAGATGTGTTCTCATTTACAGATAGATAGGTAGATCTAGTTCATTTTAATGGCTACATAGTATTAACATTTTATGTGTTTTATTGGCTAGTCAGTGCCTACATTAGGGACCACCTTCCCACCACTCAGGATTCGTTTATAAGATTATGTTTTTCGGGGCGCCTGGGTGGCACAGTCGGTTAGGCGTCCGACTTCAACCAGGTCACGATCTCGCGGTCCGTGAGTTTGAGCCCCGCGTCGGGCTCTGGGCTGATGGCTCAGAGCCTGGAGCCTGTTTCCGATTCTGTGTCTCCCTCTCTCTCTGCCCCTCCCCCGTTCATGCTCTGTCTCTCTCTGTCCCAAAAATAAATAAATGTTGAAAAAAAAAATTAAAAAAAAAAAAAAGATTATGTTTTTCTTTTTTAACATTTTTTTTAATGTTTATTTTTGAGAGAGGGCGAGTTGGGGAGGGTCAGAAAGCAGGGGAGACAGAGGATCCAATGTGGGCTCTGTCCTGACAGCACAGATCCTGATACAGGGCTTGAACCCACGAACCACCAGATCACGACCTGAGCTGAAGTTGGGATACTTAACCGACTGAGCCGCCCAGGCACCCCTAAGGTTATGTTTTTACTTATCAAACTAATACTTGAGAGACCAGAATGTTTTCTTTTTCTTCTTCTTTTTTTTAATGTTTATGTTTTGTTTTATTTTTGAGAGAGAGAGAGAGCATGAGCAGGGGAGGGGCAGAGAGGGAGAGAGAATCCCAAGCAGGGTCTGTGCTATCAGTGCAGAGCCTGATGCGGGGCTCGAACTCATGAACCATGAGATCATGACCTGAGCCAAAATCAAAAGTCCCCTGCTTAACCGACTGAGCCACCCAGGTGCCCTGAGACCGGAACATTTTAAGTTCACATTTTTAAATTATAAGGTTTACTGTGAACCTAAAACTTGGAGAAAAGAAACATGTGATAACCACCACTTTGAGGTCCACTCCAGAGGAGTTTTTCAGACAGCTGTTTTACGTGGTTGTGAATTTAACACCGCGTCATCTGTATTCTTTTAGGATGCTTCACGACTTTGTACTATTTACGGTTTTTCGTTGCTGCCTACTATTTTAAATAAGTTCACCATAGTTTTCTGAAGTTAACTTCCTGTTGTTGCTCTTTCGAGTTTTATTGTTCATACTAACACTAGGAGTGTTTTCATCTGCATGTACACTGGCCTGTCTTTGTCACAGAGCAAGCGGTATCTATCAAGGGATGTGGATGCTGCCTCCGTAAGAACGGCCTTCGTAGGCAGGCTGGCCATCCAGGGTGATGAGGAGCCACTCTGTGAACGAGAGCATTTGCACCAAGCGTCACCCTTCGGATGGTTCGAGTCTGCGGCCGCTTTCTGACCCCGTGTTTCCTCCCCAGAGGCGCCCGGGCGGGTCTGCAGCGACATCGCCCTGCTCGGGGGCTGCGGCCCTGCACCTGCCAGCTGGGCTCGCCGCGCAGACGGCTGCGTCCCCAGGGGAGACACCTGACGGCAGCGATGCGAAAACCCGTGAGGATCGGGACTGTTCTGGAAATACCGACCAGAGCTCTGTTCCAGCTGGTGACCAAACACGCTCCAAATCCAGTGAGGAACTGTCGCCGCCACCGCCACCACCGCCACCACCACCACCGCCACCGCCGCCCCTCCCTGGTCCGTACGCAGATCGCCAGAACTCGGCCCTGAGGACTCCGGGGACAGAGGAGCCGCTTCCCCTGTGGGGCGAACCGCCTGCCGTGAGAGCGCGCCACTGCGCAGCCGTAGCCGGTCCCCGAGGCCCAGGTAACCGCTGCTGCTCCCCCCACTCGGGCGCTGGTGGGGGTGGGGGGCGGGGGAAGCAATCAGTCCCCCTCCCATCAGGCTTTGTCAGCGTTCTCTCCGCTCTTAAAACTCCCCAGTGCTCGCTGCCTTTAGTGTCACTCTCTGACTGCAAAGTCAGCACAGTCTGAGTTTCACAAATGCGAACTCGCCTCGAAGAAACCAGGTCTACACATTCCGTGGTCACGTGACTTGGGATCTCTGTTGCTGCATCACCCGTTTCAGGTTCTTAAGACTTCGGCCCCTGGAATTCTCCGTGTTCCTGTTGAGTCTGTGAGTCATTTACAGAATGAAATTGTCGCGGCTTAAGTAGAATATTGGTTGGCACTGACTGCAGAGGAATATTAGAATATTCCTGGCTGTTCCACAGACTGGTGGACTGAGAAACCTTACTTAGGGAGAGCTTTCTAAAATGAAGTGGTTAAAAAAAAAAACAAAACAGCCCACGTCTTGCCTTTCCAAGTACAGTACACTGAATACACGAATTTTCTGTTTAAGGAGGTCTGAAGCTCTGACTTGCGGCTCTCGTTTGGTCTGATCCACTGACTGTTGAGACTGGCTTAAATCTGCCCAGACTCAGAACCTACGGCTTCGGGGAGGGGGAGTGTTAGACAAACGTGTGCGCTTGTTACAAAGACCACGCCTGAGCGCCCCCACCTAGAACGCGCAAGATCTCTGCAGTAGGTGATGGGAATCGTGGGAAAAAAACGGTTCCAAACTGTGGTTCTGGTATTCTGGCTATTCGGAGTTCACGGGTCACTGTATCCAGAACCAGGTACCAGTGAAAATGTCCACACTGTTAGGAGGAGACCCAGCTGGCCCATTTCCACAGGGTCTGCAACAACGTAGTGTAGCAAAAGCAAGAGCTCACATGCCTGGGCCTGGAGTTTGGATGTGAGCAGACCTCTGTGGGGGACTCATCCCAGTTCAGGGGTAACGCACACCGTGTTGGGAGGCCCTCGACACACACACACGTTGCCCCGTTTCACTGCAAAGAATAAAAAAGTGTGAGTACCCGAAATGACCAAGTGTGAGGCTTTGTCACTCCTGGAAGGGAGCTGTGATGAGAAGTCGTGGGTTCAAATCCAGGCTGAACTAGTATTTTGCTAGAGCACGGCCTCTCAATCCTGAACCAGAAACGACTTCCATCTTGAAGCCTCACCCAGACACCTCTACATTAGTGACCACAGTTGCGCCCCCATCTCCAGCAGGTAGAGGTCAAAGATTTTACCCCCTCGGGGGTCTCAAGGTGCCTGAGGAGAAAATAGCTCCTCCTCACCCAGGCCTTGAAACTCTGATTGAATTTGTGTTTTGACAGCATTGTGCACCCTCAGGTAGAAGGCATACGTTCGCTCGGGTGCAGTTATCAGGTACCAGCAGAGATGCACCAGCATGGCCCCCATCAGGCTCACAGAGCCACTGACTAAAGTCTACTTCCAGCCTTTTCCTGTGCGCAGACCTCCCCCTGTCACCGCCACAGAATGAGTCACCGCTGACTAACATCCAAGAGTGGTGAAGTCAGGGGGCGCCTGGGGGGCTCAGTCAGTTGAGCGTCCAACTTCAGCTCAGGTTGTGATCTCGTGGTCCAGGAGTTCAAGCCCCGCGTCGGGCTCCGTGCCGACAGCCAGGAGCCTGGAGCCTGCTTGGGATTCTGTGTGTGTGTCTCTCTCTGCCCCTCCCCTGCTCGTGCTCTGTCTCTGTCTCTGAAAAAATGAATACTCCTTAAAAAATTTTTTAAAAAGAGTGGTGAAATTAGAGAAATACAGCAGGTCCACTGTAGGGAAGGAACACGGAGAAGATACAACTTACTGAAACTGTGCAGCTCTCGTGCTTACTGGATCAGGTTATCTGCACCCTAGGTTTTCACCCCTCTTCAGGATCACACAAAAAGACAACACCTGCATCTTGTAAAACAGCCACTGGGACGAAAGGTGTGTGTGACTGTGCCTGAGTTGCTGTGACTCTGAGGGAGTGGCGGGCAGCGAGTGGCCGAAGTGAAATATTAGCGATTAAGCCACCCTGTGTTCAAACAGGGAGGTAGCGGTTGACCTTTCTCGCAGGTGCTCAAAGCATTTGTTTCACGGAATGATTATTTGCTGAAACCGCGTTATTAACCTATGTGCGACGTAACCCATAACTGGTACAAAAACGCCCTGGCGCCTTGGGGAGAGAGAGTGTGGGTTCTGATGGTCCTTGCTCTGTCCGCTCAATTTCAGGATCTATGGACGAAGTGCTGGCCTCCTTAAGGAGCCGCAGGACCCCTCTGCAGAGAACGGAGGTGACCGCCTCGCCCCCTCCCCGCACCTCGTTCAATGAGCAACTTCTGGCTGCCATAAGGCAGGGGGTCAAACTGAGGAAAGTTCACTCCGGCCTCGACCTGAGCCCCAGCAGCAAACCAACCAGTGACCTGGAGACAAGTATCAAGGCGGCACTCCAGAGAATCAAGAGAGTGTCTGCTGACTCGGAGGAGGAGGACGGTGACGAGCCGAGCCCCGGCAGCGAGTGGGACCGCTGAGCTCTCCTCCACGGCCAACGGCACCACCCGAGCGCTTGAATGAGACGCAGGCCCAAGGTCTGTTCTTGTAAAGGCATGTGAACAGGTGGCCCGGCCACATAACAGCCCCAGAGACCAGTGGGGCTTCGTGTGATGTTGCGGCCTTTCTTGAATGTTGTGGCTCCTAAAATCAGGGCGGGACGTAGAGACGTGGGGACATGCACACACCAAACTGTTGGGATCTAAGAACCCACAGTATTAGCGGCGTAAGAGAAGAGTATTTGTTTTTCACCGAGGGTGATCTAGAATCATTCCCTTCTTCCAAAAAAAGGTGATGCTACTACGTTTAGCGGCGCTGTTGTGCTACTGACCATGTCCTCCTGTGTGGAGCCGTGGCCTCCCCACATTTAAAGGCTTGAACGTGGGGGTGCCTGGGTGGCTCAGTCGGCTGAGCGTCCGACTCTTGGTTTCGGCTCAGGTCACGATCTCAAGGTCACAGGATCAAGCCCCGTGCCAGGCTCTGTGCTGACAGCATGGAGCCTGCTTGGGATCCTCCCCCTCTCTCTGCCCCTCCCCGGCTCACGTACTTGCACACTCTCTCATAAATAAACAAAACGAGATAAAGGCTCGAATGTGAAGATGGTTTTAGCAAGAATCAGAATAAACCGCTTAATTTCAGGAATTCTTTTAAATATTTTAAATGAAATATATTTTATGTATCAAGCACATATATAAACTTGTAATAAAGAACTATTTATAACGCATCAGTGTGATTCATGAGGAAATGAGACACTATCTGAACACAGCTGTCCCTGCCTGGCAGGGGGCAGGAGGGGGTCAAGTTTTTAACAAGATTTTAGATAAACATTTGCTTAAGCAAATACTAAGGATGAGGGAATAATGCTTCGCCTCAGGAACTAAAGTCTCATGTTGGAATCTTTCCTCCGCCTCACGTCGTGTTACAATCGGGAAGGGGAAGGGCAAACACAAGGCGGTCTGTCTGCTCATTTCTCAGACCATCCAGGGCATCCGCACTAACCTCAAACCCTCGCCATGGCCACAGCAGTCCAGGGTTTCCACAGAACAATATGAATCGACCTTCTTTTATTTCCAGAGAAAAGTGATTTACCAAAACCTGTTGTACTTGCGGTTTCTTCTTCACTAACTACACCCCGAGTGAGTCCGGCCCGAGGGGCTGCAGCCGGGAGGGATCCGGGACCTTCTTCCACTGCTGCAGCCTGGACCTCCACGAGTGGCTGGCGACATTTCAGCGTGGCCGCCAGGTGGCTCACAGGTCTGTCACCCGTCCTTCCTTCCCCGAATCTAGAACTGTGAACACACGCATGTGCAGCCTCTGCAGCCGGATCTGCCTCAGCCCCGTCCCCACCACAGACAGGCCGGGCTCAGTCCCAGAACGTTTCTCGGGGAAGAATTTGACATTTATTTATTTTTTTAATTATTATTCTTTTACATTTATTTATTTCGGAGAGACAGAGAGAGACAGAGCACATGTGGGGAAGGGGCAGAGAGAGAGGGAGACACAGAATCTGAAGCCGGCCCCAGGCTCTGAGCCGTCAGCACAGAGCCCGGCGCGGGGCTCGAACTCACAAACCGTAAGATCGTGACCTGAGCCCAAGTCGGACGCTCAACCGACTGAGCCACCCAGGCGCCCCAAGAATTTGATATTTAAAAAAATGGCAAGGTCAGAGCTTGACTGGCCTTCCCTATGCTTCCTTTGCAGATCAGTACTGTGGTAATTACTGTAATCTCAGTATTCTGAGACGCACTCGGGCTTGGATAGTTCTCAGCATTTGCTTTCTAAGGTCTGCCAAAGAGCCTTCGAAACAGGATCCTTTTCAGAAGAGAGTTCTGCCAATTAAAGCTCCTCACTCAACTGTCTTCTGTGCATCAAACCTTCTCCTTCTCCCGAACTCCCCCCCCCCCCCGCCCTCCCTTCGCCCCGTCCTTCCAGCCGAGCTGCTGAATGAAGCCCAGACTGGCCTCAGGGATTTCAGAACCGTAGAGGAGGACAAGCGTTAGCTCCCAGGGCCTAAGTCCCAAACTCCAACCCATTCTCCTGAGTGCCCACCGTCACTCTCCCCCCTCCCCAAGTGGAGTCCCTCCCAGCTCCCCGGCCCCTCTGGCGCTGGGCACCCAGTCCTCAGGGACCTCACCTCCATCCCCCGGGCAGCCCCTCCGCCACGGCGGGTTGCACTCCAGCACCAAGAGGCCAACCAAAGCCTAAGTGCTCGGCTGCCTCAACTCTGTGCCTCCACCTGCCGGCAGGGCCGCACCATCCTGCAGAGTCAGCCCCAGGAATCTTCCTGAGTCCTCCCTGCCCCCTCCCTCCCAGATGACAGGTCCCAGACACCGGTCATGCTGCCTCTACATCCAGAGCCCCCACTACATGGGCAGCCCACCGAGGCCACATTTTCTACCCGGGACGGGCCCTCTGGCCAAAGCTGGTCCCAAGGTAGCCAGTCCGTCCTGGTGACAAGCATCCTATGGCTTGTCCTGCAGCGAAACAGGAGCTGGGCCAGACTTACCTGTTCACGTGTTCATTCGCTTCCTCTCTGGAATTTGAGCAGGGACTCAAGCAGGTGGCAGCAGGCGCCAGAATCAAGAGGTTTTTGGTTAAGGAGCACCCACCAAGTGAAACCATGCAGTTGACTGAATGCATAGAGCAAAGGTTCTCAATTCTAAGGAAACTCACGGGAGGGGTGTACCAACTGCTGCCGTAACCCCCACAAACCTGGAGACTCACAGACAGGGCATCTTACCGTTCTGTAGGTCCCAAGTCCGATGGGGGCCTCGCCAGGCTAACACCAGGGTGTCGGCGGGGCCGTGTTCCTTTCCGAAGGCTCTAGAGGGGAGGCTGTTTCCTGGCCTGCGTCACCCGCGTTCACGGGCTGCGGCCCCTTCGTTCCTCTTCGAAGCCGGCAGGACCTCATCTGAGTCTTTGGCCATCACGTCTCCTTCTGACCCCAGCCAGGAAAGGTCTCTGTTTTTAGGACCTCGTGGGATGGGACTGGGCCCACCCAGATAGTCCAGGAGAATCTCCCCATCCGAGGTTCATCTGCAAGGTCCCTTCTGCCACACAGTGACAGGTGGCAGGGACTGGGCTGAGGCCGTCTTTGGGGAGCCAGCGTCTTGTCCAGCACAAGGAGCTTGCTGGAATGCACGCTGCCAGGCCCAGACTGCAAAGGTGCTCATCCAGGAGGTTCTTCTGGGATGGCCTGGACAGCCCAGGTAGCCCAGAAGCGTGCGGTCTGCAAACCAGACGGCCAGCGCGCACAGGCTGTGGGGAGGGAGGCGTGCAGCAGGTGTAGTCATTGCGGGTTCCTTCCAAGCGGGGAGCCCTCGAGCCTGACGTCTCAGGGGTCTGAGGGTCTTCAGAGTGGCCTGGGCCCTCCACTTCTAGACAAGCTGGCTGTGCTCTTGCCCCTGCTCTTGGCGACACAGACCCCCCATCGGCTGGGTTCCATTAGCACCGCAACACATGGTCTTCCCTCCACCAGGGGGGAACACCTGTGGGAGGTCTGTGAGTCCCACCTTTGAGTTCGCGGGCTGGCTGCGGGAAGAGCGGGGTGGGCACAGGGAAGGTTCCAGGCAGCAGAGGAAGAACAGGAACAGCATAGTTAGGCGGGCCAGGTGCCCGGGGAGGCCCTGCAGATGTGGGGAGGTGGGGCAAGAACCGATGCCTCCAGCTTTGGGAAGAGGCCTCTGGACACCAGCCCACATGAGAAACCAGAGCATGACGGAGCTCTGGGCCAAAGGAGACCAGCAGCAGGGCAGGGGTGAAGACGCTGGTTGGCCCGAGGGAGGAACCCAAGATCATGAGAGGGGCCGGGACGGAGGAGAGGATGGCGGTGCTGGAGGACGGCAGCTGATCTGTGCAGGGGCCACGGGGACACAGGCCAGGTGCACAGCAGCGGCTGACGGAATCAACCATGGACGCCCTGAAACGCTGGGGGACAGTCTCGAGGGAAGCTGGTCTGGGCCAGATCCGTGGAGACCCCAACACTCCAGAGCGGGAGGAGGAGAGGAAGGAGGTAGAACAGTGAGAAGTTAAGACAGGATCGGGAGGGAAAACCTCAGAGTCATGGAGGAGTAAGTCAAGAGCAAGGCCAACCTGGCCAAACGCCCCGGAGAGAGAACACACAGGACCTGATGCGGCAGCAGGAGGCCCCTCCGGGAGGTGGCTCTGGTCACGGTCAGGGTCACGGGCTAACCCACAAGCTAACTGCCGGTGCCTGCAGACAGGCCGTCAAGCCAACAAGCAGGCGCCAGGAGCCACAGAGCCGCTTCCGCTCGGCAGCGCACTCCGTGCCAACACGTCTGGCCTGTCCTGCGGACCCTTCACGTTCAGCCACCCTCTACCCGAAACCCTGGCTGTCAAACAGGATGGCTGCAGACAGGGCCCAGGACAGCCTCGGGGAGACTTCGGCCGCACAGGAACGTCTGCGTAATTCTTGAACTCCCGAGCACGCAAGCATGTCACAGAGGGAGCGGGGTGCGTGGCAGAGTAGGGCAGGGGCAGGAACACTAGCTCCCCCCCCAATACCTTGAAAGATACACAAGCCCCCCCCCAAAACCTCTGAAGACTCAAACTGGAGAAAAGGGGGTCCCGGAATTGACCCAGATCAAATTGCATGGGCTCGACAGAATGGGGACTCAAAACAGAAATTCATTAACTTGAATGAAGGGAAAAGAGAGGTCTTACTAATTTCGCTCCTGAGCTGTGGGTTGAGATCCACACCTCCTACGTTTGTTTGGGAAAAGCTAGTTCTCTGCTTGACACAGACTTTGCCATGTGAGTAATCTGTTCAAACTGCTCTGGAAAAATCTTTTCTGACAGAATGAGTCTCTGAGATTAGCGCGCCCCGCCCCCCGCCCCCCAAACGGCCAGGAACACAAGCGTCTCTATTCTCTGCTGCCCTCTGCTCCGAAGCCTAGCCCCGCAGAAGAAACGTGCCTCTTGGGTTGAGAACAGCTGTGCTATGGGCCCCATGGAGGCAAAATGTGACCCCCTGAAGAGAAGGAGTCTGCTAAGCATATCCAAGTATGCGTTTGCCCCAAACTGAGAATCGGAAACGTTGGCGTACTCAAAAGCTCTCATTCTGTTCCACCAAAAGCACAAGACCATCCTTGCTTTTGGCTCAGAAAGTGACCCCGGAGAACATAAACCTATCCTTGGGGAGATCAAGAGCTTCCAAAATACCTTCTTAAGACACAAAGGATTTTTGAAATCCTGAAAGATTTTTGTTGACTGAAAAACAGACACAAACATTTTACTGAACTATGTATTTCTACGTAAACAACTCCATTACAACAAAATCAGGTAAAACTCACAAAGGTATAGAAGTCTTCAAAGGGAAAAATTTCCCCCTTAAATATAAAAAAGATAATTTGCCGAATAACATCATACTGAAATACATAAAGCAAAAACCATTAGAAACAGAAGAAAAATAGAAATTCAACAGGAGTGGGAGACTCATTTTCCTTAGTCTTTAATGAATCAAGTAAAAATTAATGGTCCATGATATTATAAGTAATAAGGTCAAATTAACACATACAGACTGAATTTTGTTCCCTTCAGAGAACATACCTTCTTTTCCATTTTCCTAGGAATATTAAAATTGACAATTTGCTGGGTCCCAAGAAGATATCAATAAAACTCCAAAATGCAGAAATTGTACAGGCCATCCCCTCTTTGACAGCAAAGCCGTTAAACTTGAAATTTGTAACCAATGCTAAAAACAACAACAGCAAATATAAAATTATCTGGAAATTAAAAAACATAATTTCAAATAACTCTCTGGTAAAAAATAAAGTCAAATCTGAAATTACAAATTATTTATACCTTAGAACACCCTGCCTAAAAATTTGAGGGATATGGATAAGGAAATATTCAGAAGAGAAGTCACAGCCTTACAACTGCTAGTACCTGTGTCCATTATTTAAACAAGAAAAAATTAAAATGGCATTCAATTTGAGAAGGTGAAAAAATAAAGGAAGTAACAAAAAAATCATAAAATGGTGGAGTAAATTCGGATTTAAGTTCTTTGAAAAGACTGATGAAATAGAATCATCCTGGGAACATGCATACAAATAAAGGGAAAGAACAGACACCCAACGTCATGAATGAGAAAGAAGAATACAACGACTCCACACTGGCAAATAGGAAAATCTTAACAATCTTTATTTAGGAGTTAAATGGCCCAAAACTCACAGAATAGGAAGAAAGTTTGAAGAGACCAATGAGCCTGGAAAATACTGGAAAAAATATCAAAGAATTATTTCCTAAAAAGGCACTAGACTTGGGACAGTTTTACACAGGTTATATAAAAACTTCAAGGAGCAAAAAATCCTAAATATTATTTAAACTGTGTCCAGGGCATAAAAAAAAGAGAGCAAGAACTCTCCAAGTTCTTATTTGTTTGTTTTAAAGTAAGCTCTATGCCCAGTGTGGGGCTCAAACTCACAACCCCGAGATCAAGTCACATGTCCTACCCACTGAGCCAGCCAGGCGCCATTTTGTTTGTTTTTAAAAGAAGTTAACATAAACCCAACACCAGTACCTGACAAAGGAGAAAAACAATTATACAACTATCCATCTTAACATATGAAAAATTCCAAGATATGAGCAAACCAAGTTTGGGATATTTTTCTTATCTTAAAGCTCTTATTTTTATTATACAAGCAATACACAAGACTTGTAGAAAAATCAGAAAATACAGATAAGAACACAGAGCAAAAATCTACCATAAACTAACCCATCATAAATAACCACTGTTAACACTGAGTGGAGATCTACATTAAAAGAGTAATATACCATGACTAACCCAGGTTTTTCTAGAAATGCACAGAGGGCTCAACATCAGTAAGTCTATTAAAATGATTCATCTTAGGTCATGATAAAAACCATTTCATCATCTCGACAGATGTGCAGAAAAGAAATTTAATAAAATCCTAACATCCATCACTGATAAACCTTTCAGCAAACTAGAAAGAGAAGATATAACTTTATAATATATAAATTAAGAATATCTTACACGGAGTCAAATTTGTACTTTTATTTAAAAAAAATTGTTTTAAGTTTATTTTGAGAGAGAGAGAGTGTGTGTGTGCACGAGCAGGGGAGGGGCAGAGAGGGGAGAGAGAGAGAATCCCAAGCAGGCTCCACACTGTCAGTGCAGAGCCCCATCCCGTGAAGAGTGAGATCATGACCTAAGCCGGAATCAAGAGTCAGATGCTTAACCTACTGAGCCACCCGCGTGCCCCCTCAAATTTGTACTTTTAGACAAACACTAGAAGTATTCTTGCTAAGTATATGTATGTGTATATGTGTGTGTGTGTGTATATATCTTTATATATATATATATGAATGTAAAATGCCAGCACAATTAAATATGTGTTACTTAATGTTCTTTCAAGAGTGCTGGTCAATATGATAAGGAAGTGAAATAAGATAAAAATATGGAGGTGAAATTATCATCACCACCCACAACTATTATCTACCTGAGAAAGGCAAAAGAATTAACAACCAGAAAAACATGAGAACAAAAGAAAACTCAGTGATTGGCTAGTTAAAAAATAAACCACCAACTGCCACATTAAATAAACCAATATACACACACACTGCTCTCTGTGCACAGTTACAAATGAGGTAGATTGATACGGACTGACACAGGAAGACGCCTGAGATCTACAGCCAAATAAAAAAGACTCAAGTAGTTCAAGAGTTGTAGCATGTGGTCAAAATGAGAAAAAAGAGAAAAAGACTTTTAGAAAAAAAATGAGGCACATGCTGTAAATACGGACTATCTTGGGGCAGAGAGATTTTCATTATGGGGGACTTTCAGTCTATGTTTTTTCCTAACGGGTACACTTTATACAACTCTCCTATAATACTTTAGATCAGAAAATCAATGGACCTAATTTTCATTTTTCTTAATGCTTTATATGAATAAGCAGTTGGAAAATATAATGAACAAGAGAGCTCATTTACAAGCACAAGCGCAGAAATTACCTATACTAGAAGAAATATACTGAGGAGCATACGATTTCATAAATTTACTGAGGTCAGAGTTTAAATATTATAAAGATGTTAATTCTCGCTGAAGAATTGTAGGAGTAACCTATAAATTTTTACATGATCCAGTTTCTGATTCTTCAAAACATTACAAACGATAGCAAGTTTCTTTTAGAAATAGTAATATACAAAAGGGACTTTTTTTTTGAAAAGGTTTAATTAATGGAGGCATTTACTCTAAATACGGGATGATCAAACAGTGTCGTACCAGTGCCAGAACGTGAACAATGAAAGTTCAGAAGCACACTGAACCATATGTGAGGACTGGGGACAGAGTAAAAATAGAATTTCGTATCTGTAGAGAAAGGACAGATTTCCCAGTTTAAGTAAAAAAATTCCAGATGGGTCACAGATTTAACCTTTTTTTTTTTTTCATTTTATTTTTATTCCTTATCGATTAGCCTAGTTTACTCATTTTTACTTTTTTAAAATTCTAGTATAGTTAACATGGGAATGTTAATGAGAAAAGTGGCCAGAGGGGATGAATAGGTAAAGTACAGAAGTATATTGTCCAGTGAATATTTGTGCTAGGGAGGGTCACACTCTAATGAAAAAATGCATATCAAAACTAGCCACCAGCCCCCACGGTAACACCAGTGTTGAAGGGGGAGTAGGACATTCTCACACGTTGCTGGTAAGAGTCTAATTTGGTATTGTCTTTCTGGAAGGCAATTTGAGGCAATACATATTAAAAGTCCTAAAAATATGCGTACTGTGTTTTGTTAGTCAGCATAGGACGTGTTATGCCGCAGTAACAAATTAACCTTGAAACCCCAGGGGCACACACAACACCTAAGGTTTACTGTCTACCCACACCCCACATCCATGCAGGTGGGTGGGTGTCTTGAGGGGAGCGGGGGCTCTTCCACAGTCACTCAAGGACCCAGTGGACAGAGGCCCCATCGCCGGGATATCACCCCGTGATGAGGCGAGGGGACAGAGGCTAGAGCATCCCACAGTCTCAGCCTGGGGGTCTCGCACGTCACTTCTGCTCACAATTCACTGGCCAGAATGTCACAGAACCCCGCGTGACTTTAAGGGGGCTGGAAAGTAGTCTCCCACATGCCCAGGAAGGACGGGAGGAGGCACAGGGCAGTACTGGGTGGACTGCCCACCACGCTGTTAAGCTGGCAAGGCCAACTGTAGAAAATCATCCTAAGTAAATATTCTGAAAAGTTTACAAAGATGTTAGAATGAAGGATTTCATCAACTGTGACAGTAAAAAATCAGAAACCTAAGTAACCTAAGGGACAACCTCTATAGATATTAAAAATGATGGAATTACATCTTTAGTGATATAGAAATCGAGTCACAATACGGTGCCACAAGGGAAAAAAGCAAGTGCTAAGACACTACGTATAACATAATTGTATTTCACGAAAAAAGTAATAAAACATAAACGCACAGAAAAAAGTCTGAAAAGATATATATCAAAATGTTAACAGTGGTTATAATCAGATGGTCTGATAGGTGACTTTTTTTCTTTTCACTCATCTGTAGTTTCCTTTTTAAAAAAAAAAATGTATAGATTATTCATGTACCAAAAATGCATTTAAAAAAGGAAAAAAATCCAAACAAACCCTAGTACTCCTGGGAGAGCCCACTCGACCACTTCATACTAATGATTAAATTCTTACATTCGATGTAAGAAATGCCTAGTGGCCTGCTATATCACGAGACATCGCTACGACTATTTCAAGTCAGGACCTGATACCGAAAGCGGGACAACGGCCTGACAACAGTGACACACGCCCGGCAGCTGTGTATCATCAGACCTGTCAACCACCTGCCAAAATGTACCAGTCTGGCCTCCACTGTGGTTTCTCTGGGCTCCGGCCAGGGGCACCAGGGGTCTGTGTGACTGGGGGGGGGACCCCTCTTCACAAGGCTCTGCATCATCAGAGAGCGCAGGGCACTGTACAACCCCACTCGAAACGAAAGACCCAGAAACTCATCTTCTCATAGATTCCAGAACATGGAGTATCACCACCAGGAGTATTAAAGGCTATTCTTTCTTAGGTGTACGTATTTTTCATTTAAAACCTTGTTCTTTGTAGTTTCTCCCATCTCTTTCCCCAACACACACACACACACACACACACACACACACACACACACACACACACACTCCTAAGTTCACTAGGATGTTCCATCCAGCTGCCAAATTATTACCAAAGTCCCCCTCTTGCCTGGCTGGCATTTAAAGAGTAACAATCCTTGAGGCAGGTGTATGGAAAAGACACTTAAAGAACATACATTTCTGTACAGGATTCCCTCTCCATGATGCCACCCCACCACCCCCGGAATAGATAATGTTTTCTTTTGGAGGAAACCACGTACCCAGAATTAGGTTCCTCTTAAACCATGCATATCATTTAAAAATATGTACGGACATTGATTTACAAGCTTCTAGTTTAAATGGTCAGCACTTCAAAATCCAATGGTATTTCAAAGAAAGAATCGTAACTTTTAGAAGGACCGATGGCACAACAACCCACTTTCAGGGATCAGCAAAGAGCGGGGCTGGCTCCGTCTCACAGGGCAGCGTCTTTCGAAGGCCTACGCTAAGTCTGCCTTCCAAGGGTGCACCTGGCCACACATGAGGTCCCCGGTACGGTCCCTGCCGTGCCCCGCGGCTGGCTCTCGTCCCGCTTTGCCCCTGACTTCTACAGAATAGTCCTTTAAAACGGGCAGATGGTGATGCTTCTGGGAGCACGCGACTTATACGCTGTCCTCCCTGAGTCCACGTTTCCCATGGGGGACCTCCCAGCCAGAGCGCTACCTCTCGCTCTAACATCTCAGGGCTTCTCGCTTGCTGTGCACCCACTGCTCTGCTCTGTCTCCACTAGAGCCATCAACAAAGAACTCGACGTGTTCGTGTTTCCTAGATCCGGCCTCTCGGAGCACGGACATCACTGTAACCAGGAGTGTCTCGCAATGACCCCGGCAAAGCCAGAGTCATTACCAAATGGACCTTACTGTCTATAATGAACGCAAATGTAATTCTAGTTCGCTCATTTATAAATCATCGCTTGCTGTGGACTCACGTTAAAATAATATGACCACAGTGTGGTCTCATCAGGACACAAGAGAATTTGTTTTCTTAGCGCCAAAAGGTCACCAAGGGAGAAGAGTGGCAAGACTCCCGGAAAGAGGCGGGACCGAGGTCTGGCAGAGTTGGATGCAGCGCCCCCTGGGGCTGATCGCTAGCTGGGTGACAGGCGTGTCACTGTCTGCAAAGTGGGGAATGACCCTGAGAGACCCTCTCACCCACTTGAAGTCTAATGTGACAGCGTGCTGGACGGCGTGGGACTGACGCGCCACACACATTCCAGGTCTCACGTGGATGCTGGCTCGCTCTCCCTTCACGGCATGACCATACTGCCCCAACCTGTCACTAGGAAGACCTCTCCTCCCCTTGCCAACTGGGTCTCTACTCAGAAGGAAAATTATTTTTCAGGCCCATTACCACGACAGGGCTCCGTGCTGCGCGTCCCCCGCTTTGGACCCCAGCTTTAACAGACGCAGACAAAAGCCAATCGGGTTTGGGCAGCCAGCCCTGGACGTGCCCGAATCAGGAGGCCTGATCTGGAAACGAAGGGCAGGCTGGCGATACGTGTCCCAGCAGCACAGCGGGGCCACATGCTCATGGGGCCAGGGGGGGGGAGGGGGGGAGGCGGGTGAGCTGAGCTGCCCACGCTGGCTTTCCATGATGCCAAGCACAGGACATCAGTGGAGCTGACGCCCTCATAAGTGAGGACGTGTTACACCGGCTCAGGCAGAGACTGGGACGAACTGAGCAGGTCATTTTCATTATACGGAGCCCACACGCACAGTGCCAGGGGTGAGTGACCAGGCAGTGTCTTCATGGACCCTCCAGGTTGTCCCCAGGACTTTTTTTTTTTTTTTTAAATAATGTCGGTGAAGAAGCACTGAGATCTTCCGAGAAAAGCAGAAGGAGGGGCAAGGCTAGTGCTTCTGTACGGCTGTTGTATCTTCCCTGCTAAACCCAGCACCCTCTGAGGAGCCCGTCCCGCTCATAGCTCCTGGGCTGCAACGCATGAGGCCACTCGCGGGTCCTCACCTCCCACCTTCAGGGTCCTCACCCAACTCCCCAGGGATGGCTGGGCAGGGATCGTGGGCCCTGACCACGGAGGGACACAGCGGTCGTGGTACAACTTCTGCCAACGTCTCCTACCAACAGCAAGATGCAATGCACAAGGGCTTCGGCAACTCTACCTCCCTGTGAACAGGTCACCCGAGCACACTCCCGTCAGTCAAGAGGGTCCCTTCCAGACCAGTAAGTGACCTAACACGCGGGAGTGCTGGGCATCGGAAGGCTCCAGGCTGAGGTCTCGGAATCCCGGCTGCTCCCAGGCAGCCCCAGGTCCAGTCTGCAGCCAGGTGGTCTGACCTGGCCTCAGAAGAACCCCCTTTCAGCCACTGCTGGGCCAAACCACGGCCAGCCTGGCTTTCTGGTCTCCTGACCAGTAGGGAGCTGCTACCCACTGTCCTGTGCCATCCGGAGCTCTGGGGAGGGCAGGACGGCAGCACCCTACCTCCTGTCACCGAGAGGGCTGCCCACACTTGCCACTGCCCGTGCGCCACGAGCCCGGCATGCTCAGGCAAAGCTGCCCCACTCGGCCTGCAGGCCCCCATCCCCCACTGTCCCGAGGTGCCTCGGTGCTCCAGACGACCGGCCTTCCCTCCTCCCAAATAATACCTCTCTGCTCAGAGACAGTCTCGGTGGCAGGACTCACCATAGGGTGCGCGCGTGTGGGCGTGTGCGTGCGTGTGTGTGTGTCCCACTGCCTCCTCGGCTGTTTTGTTGTTTATCCAGATTCACCAGGGGGTAGTTCTAGAAACTTTTTCTAGAAGGGGATGCTCTCTTGGTGGTTCTCAAAGCAGGCAGAGGGAGGCAAGGAGGCAGTAAGGCCTCCAACATCCCGAAAGGCATTTCGAAATGCCTGTAGCCAAGGCACGTGCAGGGCACCCAGATGTCCCTGGCCCCGCCGAGAAACTCTGTAAGAGAGAAGAGCCGAATGTCTCTGGTCCCTCCCTTAGCAGGAAGGGAGGCAGGCAGGGCTGCTCTGTTGCTAAGGTCACGGCTCAGCCAGGCTGAGCAGACTTTCCCTCGTGGGCTTGGGCGAGCTCTTTCCCCACACAGGGTCCTGGCCTACATCCCAAGCCTGGAGAAGAAGGGTGGTCCCAGTTCAAAAGGGCCCAGGGACAGAGCAAGCACCATGAATGGACCACTGGGGGGCCTCAGACCAGCTCCTGCTGCTTCCGTGGCCACCTGCCCTGCCCCAGGGCCACCCGAGCCCATCCAGAAGCTTGACCACACACAATGAGTCAAATTCCTATCTGATACTCGCCCAGATCAGCAAAAGGAAGGATTGTTCAACAGGATCCAATGGACCCTGCTGGCAGGAGGCTGGGAAGGGGGGGGGGGGTGTCGATTAAAACACTAAGTTCTGTTTATCTGTTTAGTTAAACAAATATTTATTAAGCACCTTTGTGCCAGGCACTGTGCTAGGCGCCCTCACTGCACGCTGTCCCCACAGCACAGTCATCTGCTCAGAAGTTAAAACCCAGGAAAGGAACACTGTCGCAACCCTACGAACTGGGGGTGGGTGGAAGGGGGGCAGAGTGGGTGCAGGCAGTGCCTGTGAGCCCACCCCAGACTTGTTTGCTCTCTCCGGACAAGTCTCTACTAAGCGGCTGCTTTAAAGCATCTTGATTCTTATCGAGAGGGAAGGCATTACCCCCATGCCCCGCGCACGGGTGCCTGGTGGACGTTCAAACGCTCTGAACGTTCTTCCAAAAAAAGGAGGTGGAAAGCGTGTTCCTGTTTGTAATAGAAAATCCTTTGCTCAGTTGGTATGGTCGCAACAGCCCTTAAGAAAGATACAAACATCCCTGCCCTGACTACGTAAACGTTTAAGGGAGACCTAGAGCGGGATTCCTGAGTCAGAACCTTCCAGATGTCCGCAGCCTCGCGAGGTCAGGGAGGCGAGAGGAGGCGTGTGTTCCGGAGGGGAGAGTGGACGGCACCACGGGTGTGGAGGCGCAACAAACCACACCTGCACTAACAGAGCGACGCACACGAGAGGACGCCCCAGCCCTCGGCCCACAGCCCCTAGCTGTCGGCCCCCAGCTTGGAGAGGCCGCGGCGGAAGTCGTGCAGGCCGTCGATCTTCGCGTCCAGCACCTCCAGGAAGCTCTTGAGCTCCACCTTCAGGTGGCGCTGGCGGTACTTACTCTCCTCAATGTCCGTCTTGAGGGACCGCACCTTGCCCTCCAGGTTCTGATTGTCTCTCTCTGCCGCCTGAAGGAAGACACACCGGGGGACCGGTCACCGAGACCCCCTCCCTCTGGGGGGCCCGCATCCCTAGCTAAGTCCCCCAGCACCCACGCCTGTGCCTGCTGACGTCAGCACAGAACTCGGGGCTCTCCGGTGCACCCCCTTTCCTGATGGTTCCCTGGCAGAGTGCGTGACCAACACCTGAGCTGATAAAGGGCGGCTCCACACAGGACACAGAGCTTGGGTTCTGCCTGGGGGAGCCTGAGGCAAGAGGGCCTTCTCACAGAGTGCCCAGGAGAGGAAGCCCGCAGGCCTAGCACGCGGGGTTTTCCGCCCCAGTCCCAGAACGGTCAGTAGAGACCACATGCTAGTTCCATTCTGAGACAGAGAAGCAGGTCCAACGGGACAGTGACTTGTTTCCCTGGCTCTACGGAGAGGCTCCCGGGCCAGCCTCTGGCGTCCATGAGGAAGGTTGGAGCCGTGCCAGACTCAGGCACAGCGGTCTGGGCACCGGCATCAGGTGGTGTGACCAAGGGGGCAGTCGAGCTCCTAAGGGTCTGGTGGCTGCGAGTCCTTAAACAAGGTATAAGCCTGTGCTCTTCACATCCAGTAAGAGCTGGATGTGATCAGGAGTGTTCTGCTCACGTGTACAGGAACCACCGACTAATATGGGGGTCGTTCCTGAAGTGGGGGGACCCTTGGAGGTGAAAGGGGATGTGGAAACCCCTCTCTGTGGATCGGGAACCTGAGGCCAGTGCGGTGGGTGGGGGGGGGGGATGGGTACCCAGGGTTAAGTCCAAGGTCACGGGCAAGGTGGGCTAGCACCGGGGTCTTACACTCTCCGCCCTCCCTTCTGCCGGGCTCCTCACCGCCCAAAGACTCTGCAGAGACTTCTGTGGGCAGGAATCAGTCACTGCACGATGATTATTCACAAGACACCTTCGCAGAAGTGGAAAAACCAGAAGGCAAACACTGCTGAGTCTGCACCCTGGGGAGGGGTCACAGATGGCATCTGGTAGGCGGTTACCAATGGCTTTTCAGGACTAGAAAGTCACTGTTCTTTACCGCGGGAGGTGTGAAAAGGGGGAGCCTGGAGAAAGGGGTAGCCCCCACGAACGCCTTCCAGTCGGAGCCAAGGCAGATGTGCCCTTCCTTACCTCTAACTTCTCAGAGACGTATTCGCACTCTGACATGAGCTGAGGTATGATTTCACTTTGTTTGCGGAGGTCATTCAACTCCTACGGGGGACAGAGGTTTGAAAAAAAATCGTGAAAGCAAGTCAGATTAAAAAAAAAAAAAAAAAGCCCTCGTGAACGTCCACGACCCGTGTGCAGCCGACGGAGGCAGCTATGCTGAGTCTGTACCGTCTGCGTAACGACAACGGGGATGAAGTTAACACGTAACGCGCGGCCGGGGGTGTTAGGTGTTGTTATCGAGTGAAGTCTGCACACCACCACAGAAAAGACAGGTGCTCTTACGATCCCCAACTTGCAGATGGGGAAACTGAGGCTGGGAGGTTTGGTACCTCAGCTGTCCTGCCAACCCCCCCACCCCCGCCCCGGGGCGAAAACAACTGCCTGATCGCAGATCACCTGTCACAGTTTCTGAGTGTTTCGTAAGCGTCCAGCCTGGCCTGGCGACACAGCTGGTGCGGGGGCTGCGCAGGGCAGGGTCGGCCCCGTGCTCTGAGCGTTTGTGCCTCGATGCAGCTCTGGGCGGTCCCCCTCGGATGCCCAGGCAGCTGCCAGGCAAGTCACATGCTCCCCAGACCCCTGCCGTGTCCCAGGCATGGACGGCCCCGCCGGCCCACTCACCGTCTCCTTCTCCCGCACTTCGGACTCCAGCTCCTCGAGCCTCTGCTTCAGCTGCGTGTTCCTCTCCTTCTCTCTGTTTATCTCGCTGCACTGCTCCTCCAGCTCGTCAATCTTTAACAAAGCAGGGATGCCACGTTACTTCGGTGGTGAAACAGAAGGTCACCACGGCTGTTTATGCTGTCTTTCCAAACGGAACCACAAACGAACCCCCTTTCGCATCTTTCCTCGCGTCTACGAACCAACTCCGGGCGGCTGCCCTCCTTCACCCCCGGCAGAGCCCAGTCCCGTCACCAAACCTGGCTTCAGGACGAGCCGGGCTTCCGGTTCTCTCTCTCAGCCACGGGATAGGAACTTCAGGTTTGCTTTAAAGGATTCCTCACAAGTATAGGGGCCGGATGTCCCATGAATCTATCTACTTCTCCCCATAATGATCGGTACATCGTTTCATCAGGTCCTGGATCATTCTGTTTCATCTCAAAGGTTTAAGCCAGCAGGGAAGAGAACCAATCAGCCCTGTGGGACAATGGCCACCAAATGGGACACAGGGACATTTCCAACATTTTAAATTAGGGTGACCTTTCCTTACCGGTGCACGGCAGGAAGGGCCTGGCCCGCGAGCCTCCTCCTGGAGACAGGAGACGTGCAGACTGAACTGGCGAGTCCCCAGAGTTCATTCTTCTCCCCTTCCCAGCCCTGACCCCCTCAGAAGGGACGCAAAGGCCTCACCAGCTTGGCACTGCTGTGTGTCTGATGCTGAGTGCTTCCCAGCAGCCAGAGCGCACGTGCGCAGTAGGAACGCAACCCGCTGGTAACACAGAACCCCACACCGATGGGGTCCCGCAAACAAGCGGCAGGCCTCGAGGCAAAGGGCACTGGGCGGTCACCACGAGGGCACTTTCAGAGGTGGCCGGCACACCAGCTCTCGGGGTCTGAACCCCCAGCCACAGGAGCTGCTGGGGACCCCACTGACATCTACCTTGCACCCTGGAGGTTCCCAATGCTTCTCGTTGAGGGGAGCGGACTCCTCCCGGGTTTGGGTCTGAGACTCAGACGCAAACAGAAACCAACTCCCTGCTTGGAAAGAGCAGCAAAGGGCCACCGATCCCTCTGGCAGGCCACTCGGCCGGGCCTCGGGAGGGAACGCGGAGTCAGCACTTGGCCTGGCGCCCTGGCCGGCAGCACTTACGGCGCCGAAATGAAAAAGACAACACGAGGCAGGGCTCCGCGCCATCCTTACCAAAGGAAGGTGGGGAGACAGGGGGGCGGCTCTGCGGGTCCATCCAGGCTGGGCGGGCAGGGGGCCAACGGAGGAGCGACAGCCAAGGGAATACCAGCCTCCGTGCGATCCCCCCCACCCCTCCCCCGCCAGGTCCTGAACTTAACAAAGCAGCCCCCGACCACGGCCGCTGTCCCGGCGCCCACCTTGTTCCGGAGCCGATCGTTCTCCTCGCGGCACAGGGAGAACTGGCGCTTCCACTGCTCCACGCTGGCGGCCGACTCCTGAAGCGCTGCCGTCAGCCGCGCGTTACTCTCCCGCAGGGTCTGCAGCTCCACCTCCCACTTCTTCACGTTGGCGGCGCTGCGGGGGCGCGGGAGGTGACCGGGTGGCCGTGTGCCCTCCGCCCCGCTCCACCCCACCTGCCACCCCGGCAGTGCGGGGAAGACCCCCTCGCTCCCTCCTGAGCCCTGGCCCCAGAGCCCTGCGTCGTGTCCTGTCCCGTCCCTTCCTGAAGGAGTGTCATGACAGCCAGGCCCTTTCCAGCAATCCCGGACACCTGAGGACACCAGGTATGACAGACACTGGCTCCGGGCCAGGGTAGGCCCCTGTGTCCCCTCCAAGCCCCAAGAGGACTCCAGAGCCAGAGACCAGAGGGCAGAGGACACAGTGACCGTGGGAGAGAGGGGGCCCAGACTGACCTGACGTCAGGGGCAGAGGACGACCACAGGTCTGCGGGACACCTCCATGTGACCAAGACAACCTCGTGTTTGCCCTTCATCCTCTGTGCTCCCTGAAGGAGCTTCAAAAAACAAACTTGGCGGGAGGGTGGTGCCTGCGTGGCTCAGTTAGTTGAGCATCTGACTGTGGCTCGGGTCATGATGTCGTGGTTCAACGAGTTCGGGCCCCACATCGGGCTCTGTGCTGACAGCTTGGAGCCTGGAGCCTGCTCCGGATTCTGTCTCCCTCTCTCTTTGCTGCTCCCCCACTTGAGCTCTGTCTCTCCCTCTCAAAAATAAACATTTAAAAAAAAAAAAAAAAAAAACAACCAGAAGCAAACTGGAATCAGGTTCCCCTCAGGTACTGTTGGCTTTCATGTTCCTCTGTCTCCTGGTTTTGGAGCCCAGCGTGGGGTGTCGTGGGTGCCCCGAGGGCTGAGCCGCACAGGACACACAGGGCAAGCCCGGGATTCTTATCAATCCTGCCTGGCTGAACAACCAGACTTCTGTCTCTAAATGCTTTTTGACGGGGGGAGGCGGGGGGGGGGGGGAGATTTTTTTTTTTTTTTTTCAGTAAGTAAATAGGACTGTATCTCAATAATCTGTGTCACCTTTCATCCTAGTCTCAAGGATCTAGGAACTTCACTGGAAAAGATAAGCTTTCAAACACCATAGCAAAAAAAAAAAAAAAAAAAAAAAAAAAGGTAAAATATAATCTGATTAATTTCAGAGGTAATGATCGAGAATGTAAGCTGATTTAGAGAAATGGTTTCATGCTCTCTTCCTATAATTCACTTGTTCATTAAGTGGGGAGTTAGGGGCGCCTGGGTGGCGCAGTCGGTTAAGCGTCCGACTTCAGCCAGGTCACGATCTCGCGGTCCGTGAGTTCGAGCCCCGCGTCAGGCTCTGGGCTGATGGCTCGGAGCCTGGAGCCTGTTTCCGATTCTGTGTCTCCCTCTCTCTCTGCCCCTCCCCCGTTCATGCTCTGTCTCTCTCTGTCCCAAAAATAAATAAACATTGAAAAAAAAAAATTTTAAGTGGGGATTTAAAAACATTTATTTTTAGGGGTGAAACGTTTTCATCCAGGCAGTGCTGTGTTAAAACCACGAAAGAGTGAAAAGCAGGTGGTATGATGGAAAAATTTACTAGCCGTGTGACCTCAGGCAAGGACTCACTTTTTACCACCTGGGACTAAGTTTCCTCATCTGTAAAATGGAGTTCATATGACCCAGCTTTTTAATGGGGGCAAGTCTGAGGAGAGCACCTTCTCAGCCACAGGAAGGTTGGGGGAAGCTGGCCAAACCCCCCGCTGGGGGAACGGGATGATTCCCAAGGATAGCAGCTCTGAATATGCTCACAGGGTCAGATCAGCCCAGCCTTCCGGAAAAGGGCCATCTCAAGATACAAAAACATACACATAGCCTGTGTAGTCATTACAAATTAAAGTCATGTTGATATTATTATGGGGATTGTGTTAAATAATTTATACATCAGTTTAGGGGAAATTGATTCATTCTTTCTTTCTATCTATCTATCTATCTATCTATCTATCTATCTATCTATCTATCTATTATTTTTGAGAGAGACAGAGACAGAATGCAAGTGAGTTAGGGGCAGAGAAAGAGGGAGACACAGAAGCAGAAGCAGGCTCCAGGCTCTGAGCTGTCGGCACAGCGCCTGACGCGAGGCTCGAAGTCACGAGCTGTGAGATCATGACCTGAGCTGAAGTCGGATGCTCAACCGACTGAGCCACCCAGGCACCCTGAAAATTGATTCTTTTTAAAATATCAAGGCTTCCTACTACTTTCCAACAGAAAATATATTTTTTAATTATTCATTTATAGTCCTCAAAATCATTTTAAAGCTTTCTTTACAGAGATACTGTATTTTCTGAAGTTTTTGTATTTTATGATTCTGGCTCGTGTAATTTATGGTTCTAGCTCCTATTGTTAAAGGAAATCTCTTCTTCAAATACATATTTTCTATGTGATGTTTGTATATAGAGAAGCTATTGATTTTTGTGAGATGTTACATTATTTTTCATAGTTTTTCATAGTTTGTTAGATTTTCACAGGTTTTTCTTGAGTGTTCAAGATGCAATCTTATATACAAGTAAATGATAAACTTGGGTCCCTAGAAAACAAAACGGGGGCATCTGGGTGGCTCAGTCGGTTGAGTGTCAGACTTCAGCTAAGGTCACGATCTCAAGGTTTGTGAGTTCTAGTCCCGCGCTGGGCTCTGTGCTGACAGCTCAGAGCCTGGAACCTGCTTCAAATTCTCTGTCTCCCTCTCCCTCTGTCCTCCCCCACTCGCTCTGTCTCTCCCAAAAATAAACAAACATTAAAAAAAAAATTAAAGAGGGGAGCCTGGGTGGCTCAGTTGGTTGAGCGTCCGACTTTTGCTCAGGTCATTATCTCATGCTTTGTGGGTTCAAGCCCCGAGTCGGGCTCTGTGCTGACAGCTCGGAGCCTGGAGCCTACTTTGGATTCTGTGTCTCCCTCTCTGTCTCCCCCACTCACGCCCTGTCTCTTTCTCTTAAAACTAAGTAAACATTAAAAAAATAAAAAAAAAAACACGAAAAAAAACACATACAAGCACAGGCACACATCTCTGCCACACTCACACAAACCTCTTTCACGTTCTCTGTGCTCTCACCGTAAGCAGACACACACACACACACACACACACACACACACACACACACACTTGCACACTCACACACATGAACTGACACCAGTCTGGTCAGCCAGACGGAGAATAGCCACAGAGCCAGCTGGCCTTCCTTTGGCCCGGAGACAAGACCAGACACTCTGAGCAGGACCCCGTCTCCTCAGGAAACCCTGCGCAGCAGGAAAGGCTGCAGGGAGGCACTGAGCCGGGAGAAAATAGCGTCTGGATTTCAAACACCCTTACCTCTGCGTCAAAGCAATCTTCAGCTTGTCGTTCTCAGACTTCAGGTGCGTGTCAGCAGGACCCACGTGAGAGGCCTTTTCATCGTCCGTCCCGTTGACGCTGGATGCCTGAGTAGAAGACGGGCTTTCACACCCAGATTCCTGGCCAAAGTGAATTCCCTTCACACATTACTGTTCACAGTAGCAGCAAATCGGGCATAACGAGAAAGCATGTTAGTGAGCGGGGGAGAAGCAAGTCATGGGACCGGGATGCGGCAAAGACTAGCACGTGGAAAGATATCAAAGAACAAAGGAAGGGGCGCCTGAGCGGCTCAGTGGGTCGAGCTGAACATCCGACTCTTGATTTCGGCTCAGGTCGTGATCTTGTGGCTTTGGGAGTTCAAGCCCTGTGTCGGGCTCTGTGCTGACAGCGCAGAGCCTACTTGAGATTCTCTCCCTCTCTCTCTCCCTCTTTCTGTCTACCCCTCCCCCACTTGCACTCTTTCTCTCTTGAAATAAATAAACATTAAAAAAAAAAAAAAAAGAACAAAGGAAAAGGCCCAGAGGACTCTCCTCGAAGCTCAGAAAGTCTGTGCACTTTACAGGGAAAGAGTCCACCCGGGGCCCTGACTCAGGATCACTTACTCAACTTTATACATAAACCTAACAAGCTTGGACACCGGGGCTCCCTTATTGAACACAGAAGCCACAGACGAAAAGAGGGGGAGGGATTCACAACAAAGAACAAGAAAGAGGGAATGAGGAGAAAGTATTAGAAGCTGGAACTTAAAACCCCCTGGGGCCACAGAGACCAACACTCCTTAAACATGCAGGACTCGGATGTGGCTGTGGCCTCCACTGCTGTCAGCATTATTATGAATATGAATATTCTGAGCTGCTTTGTGTAACAAGTCATACCAACCGTGGGTGACATCTCATCTGGTCTAGGATAAGACCTTATTTAGCCTCCAATAAGCATAAAGGCCAAGGCAGGGACCCGAAAGGGAATGATGTGTACATCTGACTTTAAACTTCTGCTCTCTCTCTTAAAAAAAAAAAAAGAGTGCCATAAACAAAATTAAAATGCACACAAGAAATGTGGGAACATATCTGCTGCTGAACATTTGCATATATGAAAAACAAGATGTTAATACTTTTCTTGTGCTGGAAGACTCTCAGAGGCCTTGTCTTCTAGAGCCACGCGCTGACATATTGACAGATGAAATGATCTCTGGGATTTGCTTTAAAATTTAGGGGGAGAGGAGGGTCCAGGGTGGGGGTATGGATGAAACAACAGGTCATAAATTCTTAATCGTTAAAGCTGACCTATGCGTCCCACGGAGGTTCGTTTTACAATTCTGCCAAGCTGTGAACAGGTTCAAAAACGCCCACGTTAAAAAAATAAAATTCCTAGAAATCTACGCTAAAAGATTAACACTTTAATGTTTTTTAAAAAAGGAAAAAGGGGCGCCTGGGTGGCGCAGTCGGTTGGGCGTCCGACTTCAGCCAGGTCACGATCTCGCGGTCCGGGAGTTCGAGCCCCGCGTCGGGCTCTGGGCTGATGGCTCGGAGCCTGGAGCCTGCTTCCGATTCTGTGTCTCCCTCTCTCTCTGCCCCTCCCCCGTTCATGCTCTGTCTCTCTCTGTCCCAAAAATAAATAAAAAAACATTGAAAAAAAAAAAAAGAAGGATAAATAAAAACTAAACCTTAGAGACAAAACAAAAACAAAAACAAAAACAAAACCCTGATAGGTAATTAATACATACACATAATATAGCATCTGATGGGTATATATGATTTAAGGTTTAAAATACCTTTTGTGGGGGGGGGGGGAACAAAGATTAAAATAAAACACTTATATAAAGAAATTCTGATATTAAAGTTTAAAGGTATAGCTATAATATGTGGTGTCCAGAAAAAGATTGTATATTAGAAACTCTAGATTGTGGACCATTTTGGGGGTCCAATTTCATTTCAGGGGTCCAATTTCATAGGTGCTCAGTGGTTACTTATGGTTATCAGTATATGAAATTAACAGGATCACTCGGATTACATTAAAGGTTATTCAGAAAGAGTCAGGAAAGTCCTTGCCCACCTGAAGTCTAATACGCATTCATTTCCATAAATTCACACGGGGCATCTTTCATACGATGAGCCGGGACCGGCGCTGGGAAATCCCGGTCCTGAGGGTCAGTCACTGTGGTGGCCAAACCCGGGGCCCTCCGCTCTGCAGCACTGACTCACTTAGCACGCGCCTGCCTCGGGTCAGTAACGGGGAGGTTTCTCCTCTGTCTTCCTCGCTGGGCCCCTTCCCATAGCTGGGCAAACTTAACAAGGCTCTAGCTTTGCCCTCCTCTCCCCACGGCTTCTTGGAAAGGCCAAGCCTTCAGCTATTACTTCTTCGAGGCTGACGGTCAAGTCTAGAATGTCAGTCTTGACAGCTCAAGATGCCCAGTCCCCTGGTTCTCTTCCTACAGGCTGTCCTCAACATCCCTCCCTTCCTCCTCACCCCTGCAGCTGCGCCCTCGCCAATCCACCGACCGTCTGTGGCTCCCTGACTTCCTCCCCATGTGAGTACAACCCTCACATCAATTCCAGAGAAACAGTCAGGGAACACCTCCAACGTCTACCACAACAACCCAACAATAAGTAGACAACAAATAATAAACTGCTAGTCAAGAATTCCAGGTCTTTTGCAGGATCACCAAGTGCAGCTCCAATTCCTCTCACAGGGCACCTTGCTCCCAGCCAGGCAGACTCCCGGCTGTGTTGGCTGTTGCATCGTGCTTGTTCCGAACCCCGAATCCTGCCCCTGACGTCTCCTCTCCCTGTCTCTGTGCACACAACCTTACCACGAGATCAAGGCTTCCACCCACCATTATATACACCAAACTAGACCTCAGAAACTAGACATTTTTAAAATGTTTTTATTTATTGGGGGGGGAGGGGCAGAGAGAGAGGGAGACACAGAATCCAAAGCAGGCTCCAGGCCCTGAGCTGTCAGCCCAGAGCACAACATGGGGCTCGAACCCACAAACCGCAAGAGCATGACCTGAGCCGAAGTCAGACGCTCAACCGACTGAGGCACCCAGGCGCCCCAATCGTCACACTTTTAAGTAGACAGACAACTCAATTTCTGGCAAAGCCGTATCTCCTTTGCTAAACCAGAGCCGTTGGAATACCATCTCCCATCTGACTTTGTTAAAACAGAGAAGCAGAGACAAGGGTTCTCCGGCATCAGCCAAGTTTTCTCTCTTGTGGGCACGAGGTACCCACCGGTATTGTCACTGCACATCGTTCACGCAGACTCGCCCCCCAGCACTGAAGGGAAACACAGTGCTTTGCCTCTGGTATTTAAACACAAGGACAAAGAATGCCTCTTAGGGGCCAGAGGCATGCGCTAATTCTAACCTCATCTAGTGCTTTCCGTCAAAAATACATCAGCACATCTGGAAAACTCAAGACTCTCAGAGAAACACGTCCTCACACCTCAGTGCGAGCAGGCTAAGAGTGGAAAAAGCCTTCACAACGCCCCTAATGCTGGAAGTCCCTACTTCTCGTCACAAGTGACAAGGAACAAAGAGGCTCAATTACTGATCACACTCAGATTTATTTTGTGGACAAATCACTTACTTGGGAATGATTGCTCGAAGTCTCCGTTTTCTCCTGGGACTTGTCTCTGGCTAGTCTGGCGGCTTCTTTCACCTCCTGGAATTTCTCTGCAAACTGAACGTGAACAGGAGTTACTGAGGTGGTTCTCAACCTTACACACAGCTGGTCTCCAGGACCCACCTTCGGGACTTTGCACTCATTTCAAGTCAATAAAATCTGTATTAATCCAGAAGAATAATTTTATTCAAGACTAAAAAGAAATGATACAAGGAATGCCTCTCCCAGTAAACTCCCGGCCTAGGTCAGATCAGAATCATTTTCTGAGCTGCTGAAGCCAGTTTAATACTGAAGTATTGGGATACTTGGGTGGCTCAGTTGGTTAAGCATATATGACTTTGGCTCAGGTCATGATCTTGCAGTCTGTGGGTTCAAGCCCTGCGTCGGGCTATATATGACTTTGGCTCAGGTCACGATCTCGCGGTCTGTGGGTTCAAGCCCCGCATCGGGCTCCGTGTTGACAGCTCAGAGCCTGGAGCCTGCTTCCGATTCTACATCTTCCTCTCTGCCCCTCCCCTGCTCAGGCTCACGCACACTCTGCTCTCTCAAAAATAAACGTTAATACTGAAGTATTAAAAACAAACACCTCCAGTTAAAAGTAACTAATACAAATGCAAGAAAATAAAACGTAGCTGTACCACAGAAGGAGTCCATGAAAAACTTCACCTCTATCACAAGACCTGAAAGGTCCAAGAACTTGTACGATATGATGGAAACGAAGAAGAAGATCCAGTGAGTTGGGGAGAAGGAACTGGTCTAGACTTTAAAACTTTAAGACGTAAAACAGCAAAATGCAAAAAACAGCAACAGTCAACATGCAGCATATGATCGAATCCTGCCCTGAAGAGACCATCCGTGGAAGACTTACAGGGAGGCAGATGAAGAAATGGGAACAGAGACTGGATTTCAATGACATCAAGGAATTACTCATTTTACTAGAAATGCCCGTGATGTCATGGTTAGGAGGGAAAATGTCATTATTTTTTTAGAGATAAATCCTAAAATGTCTGGATGTCTGCAACGTACTTCAGCAACAATAATATAGATGAAGGGGGCGCCTGGCTGGCTCAGTCGGTTAAGCGTCCAAATTCAGCTCAGGTCACGATCTCGCGGTCCGTGGGTTCAAGCCCCGCGTTGGGCTCTGTGCTAACAGCTCGGAGCCTGGAGCCTGCTTCAGATTCTGTGTCTCCCTCTCTCTGCCCCTCCCCTGCTCACGCTCTCTAAAAAAATTTTTTTTAAATAGATGAAGAAATGTGGCAAAACAAGGGTTAAGTCTGGTGACGTGTATATGGTGTTTTTTATCCCATGCTCTCTACTTTTTTTTTTTTTATTTTTTTTTTTCAACGTTTATTTATTTTTGGGACAGAGAGAGACAGAGCATGAACGGGGGAGGGGCAGAGAGAGGGGGAGACACAGAATCGGAAACAGGCTCCAGGCTCTGAGCCATCAGCCCAGAGCCTGACGCGGGGCTCAAACTCATGGACCGCGAGATCGTGACCTGGCTGAAGTCGGACGCTTAACCGACTGCGCCACCCAGGCGCCCCATATGCTCTCTACTTTTAAAAAATGTTTTAATATTTTCATAATAAATTTCTTACAATGCCAGAGCAATCAAATCAATCACTGGCTTGTAGTCACTGACAAGGCAACCGATTTTAATTAGCAAATACATTGTTCAAGCAGAGAACGTTCTGTGATAAAGCTGGCATTACAAAGCAAGAGAGAGCTAAATGTGCTTGCTGCAAAACACAAAGAGCTAGCAAGTTGCAAGGCTGCGAGGAGGCTTTTGCTGAGAACACGTTAATTTCGGAGCACAGGCTACTCTGGGAGCATGTTTACAACGCAGGCAGCAGTGGCCCGCTTGGGAAAACCTTGCCAGATGACAGACACTGTGAACGAAGCACCCTGGCCGAAGCAGGAAAGGACAGCCCTTCTGTGCTGGCCGATGTTGCTCCCGCAGGACCATAAATAAAGCCCAGCCACGGGGCTTCATATTTAACCATCCCAGAGCAATCAGAGGAAAATCACGTTGCTTGTTTAAAACATGTGAGGTCCAGGGGCGCCTGCGTGGCTCAGCTGGTTAAGCATCCATCCGACTTCGGCTCAGGTCGTGCATGATCTTACGGTTCGTGAGTGTGAGCCCCGCGTCGGGCTCCGGGCTGACACCTCGGGGCCCGGAGCCCGCTTCGGACTCTGTGTCTCCCTCTCTCTCTGCCCCTCCCCCGCTCGTGCTCCGTCTCTCAAAAATAAACATTAAAAAAAGAAAAAAGAACCCATGTGAGGTCCAGCCTGAGACGAAGCCCTCCCCTCTGCGCTTCCTCTTAGGGGGCTCTTAAAGTCAAAGCATCATACCAGAAGAACTCCTTGGTGGTCCATGCCTTTCTCTTAGCACCTACCCAGCGCCTGCAGAGAGCAGGCACAAACCAGTGTGCTCAGTGAATGAACGAACTCTGGGTTCCAGACTCACACACCCTCTGGCCACTCGAAAAACAAATCACGTCCACGGTGCTGGTGGAGCCTGAGAAAGGCACAGCTCTCTTCCGCTAGACCAGCGAGCGGACACTCTGCGAGGAACTGCGGTGAGCGTCTGGGGGCATCCTGCCCCACGTGGCCGCCTCCTACGCTCACCCAACGAGGCGGGGCATCCCTCAGAATATGAGCGTGATCCCAGAAGAGATTTTGTGTAGGCACCATAAAGACCTTTCAATCCTATTAAGACGTTAAAAGATTCAATTTTTAAAATTTTTTTTAGCAGTTATTTATTTTTGAGAGCGAGTGGGCATGAGTGGGGGAGGGGCAGAGAGTGAGGGAGACACAGACTCCAAAGCAGGCTCCAGGCTCTGAGCTGTCAGCACAGAGCCCAACGTGGGGCTCGAACCCATGAACCAGGAGATCATGACCTGAGCCGAATGAAGTCGGACGCCTAAGGGACCGAGCCACCCAGGCACCCCTCAAAGATTCTACTTTCAAAACGCATCATTTTAAGCGCTTTTGTCCAGTATCCATTAAAAGTCAAATGTGATGTGAAGAAAACTGTTCCCAACAGACAGCCCTGCCGGGTCTCGCCCGTGCTGCACTCAGTCAGGAGGGGGACGCCTCT
>NW_024412416.1:4046145-4125234 GCF_014898765.1 Herpailurus yagouaroundi | reverse complement strand
GGACCGCGAGATCGTGACCTGGCTGAAGTCGGACGCTTAACCGACTGCGCCACCCAGGCGCCCCATATGCTCTCTACTTTTAAAAAATGTTTTAATATTTTCATAATAAATTTCTTACAATGCCAGAGCAATCAAATCAATCACTGGCTTGTAGTCACTGACAAGGCAACCGATTTTAATTAGCAAATACATTGTTCAAGCAGAGAACGTTCTGTGATAAAGCTGGCATTACAAAGCAAGAGAGAGCTAAATGTGCTTGCTGCAAAACACAAAGAGCTAGCAAGTTGCAAGGCTGTGAGGAGGCTTTTGCTGAGAACACGTTAATTTCGGAGCACAGGCTACTCTGGGAGCATGTTTACAACGCAGGCAGCAGTGGCCCGCTTGGGAAAACCTTGCCAGATGACAGACACTGTGAACGAAGCACCCTGGCCGAAGCAGGAAAGGACAGCCCTTCTGTGCTGGCCGATGTTGCTCCCGCAGGACCATAAATAAAGCCCAGCCACGGGGCTTCATATTTAACCATCCCAGAGCAATCAGAGGAAAATCACGTTGCTTGTTTAAAACATGTGAGGTCCAGGGGCGCCTGCGTGGCTCAGCTGGTTAAGCATCCATCCGACTTCGGCTCAGGTCGTGCATGATCTTACGGTTCGTGAGTGTGAGCCCCGCGTCGGGCTCCGGGCTGACACCTCGGGGCCCGGAGCCCGCTTCGGACTCTGTGTCTCCCTCTCTCTCTGCCCCTCCCCCGCTAGTGCTCCGTCTCTCAAAAATAAACATTAAAAAAAGAAAAAAGAACCCATGTGAGGTCCAGCCTGAGACGAAGCCCTCCCCTCTGCGCTTCCTCTTAGGGGGCTCTTAAAGTCAAAGCATCATACCAGAAGAACTCCTTGGTGGTCCATGCCTTTCTCTTAGCACCTACCCAGCGCCTGCAGAGAGCAGGCACAAACCAGTGTGCTCAGTGAATGAACGAACTCTGGGTTCCAGACTCACACACCCTCTGGCCACTCGAAAAACAAATCACGTCCACGGTGCTGGTGGAGCCTGAGAAAGGCACAGCTCTCTTCCGCTAGACCAGCGAGCGGACACTCTGCGAGGAACTGCGGTGAGCGTCTGGGGGCATCCTGCCCCACGTGGCCGCCTCCTACGCTCACCCAACGAGGCGGGGCATCCCTCAGAATATGAGCGTGATCCCAGAAGAGATTTTGTGTAGGCACCATAAAGACCTTTCAATCCTATTAAGACGTTAAAAGATTCAATTTTTAAAATTTTTTTTAGCAGTTATTTATTTTTGAGAGCGAGTGGGCATGAGTGGGGGAGGGGCAGAGAGTGAGGGAGACACAGACTCCAAAGCAGGCTCCAGGCTCTGAGCTGTCAGCACAGAGCCCAACGTGGGGCTCGAACCCATGAACCAGGAGATCATGACCTGAGCCGAATGAAGTCGGACGCCTAAGGGACCGAGCCACCCAGGCACCCCTCAAAGATCCTACTTTCAAAACGCATCATTTTAAGCGCTTTTGTCCAGTATCCCTTAAAAGTCAAATGTGATGTGAAGAAAACTGTTCCCAACAGACAGCCGTGCCGGGTCTCGCCCGTGCTGCACTCAGTCAGGAGGGGGACGCCTCTCTCCCTACAAGCAGGCCGATGTTCTGCCAGGCTACCAAACCAAATGGGCACTCTTTCTCACGGATCCTTTCTTGTCTCTGTCTTGTCTCTGCCCCTTGTCTCACGAGAAGCTGTTTTTAAACTAGACTGGAAATGTCATTAGCCAGCATCATGCTCATTCAGTCAAAAACACATGGTCCAAGCAGCACTCAGCCCTTCGGTGAAGAGGTACCCCTCCCCCCCCCCCGGCCACCATGTGTGAGCTGGGCCCTGCAGGAAGCTGGGCGCTGAGGCATGTATACTCATATACTCAGATATACTCATATAGTCATATACTCAGATATACTCATATACTCATACTCAGATACACTCATATGCTCGGGTATACTCATATACTCATATATTCAGATATACTCATACACTCATATACTCAGATATACTCATATACTCAGATATACTCAGATATCTGGTGCAGCAACCAGAAACCGCTCTGCCTCCCAGGAGGCCAAGAGCTGAGTAACAGAAGTCAGTGGCAACCAAGTCAGTATACAAAGTTCTTCCAGGCTTTGGCAGAACAAGTCACTTCTGGATGAGTTCGGGGCCTCCATTCGCTCTGTCTCCAACATCCCTAACTGGTGAAGACCTTAGCTCTGCTCTTGGAGACTCTCAGCCTAAGGCGCAAACCTTCCATGCCAGTGGCGGCTTCTTTCTTTGTCCCCTGACACCCATCATGGCGGCCCCTCAGCGGTCCCACAGTCGCTGCCTTGGGTAGGCGTACTTACCCCCCACTTCCCCTGGGCCCTGAGCACAACCACATCTACATGTGAAGGAGTGGAATGGCTTCTTAACACACGTTCTCTCTTTTGGTTCTTCCCCAGCATTCTGTTCGACGGGATAGCTCTACAGCGTTCCGATGAGAAAATGCAGCCTTAGGGAGGCTGGTTAAAGCCCGGGGTCACACGGCTAGTTATGATAAACCTGAACTTGGACGCAGATCTGTCTTCCACACACCCAGTTACCTTCCTGTGCCAACAAGAATGCCAAGAGTCTTGCCCAAGGCAGTTGCTGAATACTTAACTGATTAGGTTTTCCACTTGCAGAGACAAGCTCCATTACCTTAAGATGTAAAACACGGTTGTACACACTCCCTCTTTAAAAGAAAATTACTGGGGCGCCTGAGTGGCTCAGTCGGTTGACCATCTGACTTCGGCTCAGGTCAGGATCTCGTGGTTCGTGAGTTCGAGCCCCGTGTCGGGCTCTGTGCTGACAGCTCAGAGGCCTGGAGCCTGCTTCAGGTTCTGTGTCTCCCTCTCTCTCTCTGCCCCTCCCCTGCCCACGCACTGTCTCTCTCTCAAAAATAAATAAACATTAAAAAAAAAAGCCTTTAAAAAATTACTTCTAAAAGCTTCAACTCAAAACAGGCCACGGGGACCTTTAAGGCAAAGACGAGGCTTGAGGCACAGAATGTCAGATATGGAGTGGGGAGCCCCTGGCCAGTCCCGATTTTACAGCTCTCCTCCGCTACACTGATGGGCGGCTCTCCTTCTCAGTTATAAAAGGGAGAGCACGAACACACACACCAAAACACACAACCTCAAAGGGACTGCGGGATGAGGGTGCCGTTATAAATAACAACAGCCAGGGGCGCCGGGGGGGGGGGGGGGCTCAGTCGGTTGAGCGTCCAACTTCAGCTCAGGTCATGATCTCGAGGTTCATGAGTTCGAGCCCCTTCTTGGGCTCTGTGCTGACAGCTCAGAGCCTGGAACCTGCTTGAGATTCTGTGTCTCCTTCTCTCTCTGCCCCTCCCCCACTTGTACTCTGTCTCTCTCTCTCAAAAGTAAATAAACATTAAAAAATTTTTTTAAAATAATAACAGCCTAGAACATCTCAGAAAAAGAAAAAGAAGGACACCTATTCTTGGCTTCACAGGGATAAGAGGCGAGCAGCTGGAATGTCTCATCTGGCCGTGCACTCCCAGAGACCCTTAGGTGCTCAGTATCCACATGGGGACACATGGGTTTCGTAACCGCCAAGGTCACCCTGAGACTGAACACAGGCCATCTGACACCAGCACTGGACACTACAGTGTCCTAAGACTTACCTGCTTCACTGCTAGCTTGGGTGAGCTGCTCAGTTCCGACCCTCATCAGCCTTTCAAATGCAGGGAAATGAGCCTCTCCGAACCTCGGTTTCCTCATCTATAAAATGTGGGCAATAACACTACCTCCATGGATCACTGGAGAAAAAGGACAGGGCTTTGCTGGGCATGTGACAGGGGTTCAAACAGGGAACTGTGGCATCTCTGGCCTCAATCTGACTAGTTTCTTCAAGTAAAATAAAAGTGAGAGCCTTGAAACCATGAACGTTAGTAAAAGAGTGCCAAAACAGGGTGAATTCATTCATTCAGAACTAGGAAGTGGTGATCTCTATGTACTTGGGACTGTGCCGGGGACACCGAAATACCTAAGATTTGGTTTCTGTCCTCAGAGAAACTCTGAGTTTTTGGAGGATTTTGTTTGACATTCAAATGGGTGAGAATAAAAAAGGAAATTTCACAAAGTAAGCCTAAAATGCAACCAAGTAGGATAAGCCCTATAGGATCAATTTGGAACAAATAATCATTGTAGGGGCGGTGCCTGGGTGGCTCAGTCGGTTAGGCGTCTGACTTCGGCTCAGGTCATGATCTTGCGGCTCGTGGGTTTGAGCCCCATATCGGGTTCTGTGCTGACTGACAGCTCAGAGCCTGGAGCCTGCTTCAGATTCTGTGTCTCCCTCTCTGTCTGCCTCTCCCCTGCTCACACTCTGTGTGTCTCTCTCTCTCTCAAAATAAATAAACGTTAAATTAAAAAAAATTTAATAAATCATCATCTTAAAAGATGTGTTATCAGTAGCCGCGTGAGGGAAACAGGCCCTACCTCTTATATAAACATCATCTTGTGACAAACGAGGAATCGATACACTGATAGGGAAGGTTACCCCACAGAGATGGAGTGACACAATGTTAGTAAACAGGGGAAATGAATTTAAACCTTTACTACAAACAAGTGGCATGATACATGATCAGTGAGGTAACGGGGTCGGGATATTTTTTAAAAATCTGGATGCAAACAGAATTGAACGTTCACCAAACTTCTGCTTGAGGGGTAAGAAGGTAATGTTCTCAACTTGGAAGAAATAAAAGAGAATCACAGAAGAGACAGATTTGTCTAAAAAAACAGGTGAAAGCTTTGCAGCAGCAAAGGGGAAGAAAAACTAAATCAGAAGGGAAACAAATGCCTGGGGGGGAATATCCGTTGCTAGGCTGGTATCACAGAGAAGGGCCCATTATCTTTAGTAGAGGAAGTTCGTACACACTGAAAAGGAAAACGTGAAAACCCCAATAGATAAACAGCAAAATGCGCAAATATAAAACACCGTAAGTAAGCAATTGATAAAAACAATTGTTCAGTCCCACTGGAAATGCAAATCAAAATAATGAGGTACTATTCTTTGCTTGCTAAATTAGCAAACAGTAAATACAGTTACAATACCCAGGGCGGGCAAGACATTTCCAGATCATCAGTGAAAACAGCGTTCATACCCCTTGACCTAAGTGATATCACTTCAGGGAAACTATTCTGTGAAAATAATTGAGAACGTGGAAAAAAAAAAAAAAGGCCTCAATACAATAATGGAAACTTAGAAGCAACCAAGGAGCCAGGGGATTGTCCACCGGTGAAAAATCTCATCTCCAAGGCTTAAGTTTTCTAACATTCCCCCTTACTATAAAAAAGAACACGCAGGGCGCCTGGGTGGCTCAGTCGGTTGAGCATCCAACTTCGGCTCAACTCATGATCTCACGGTTCATGAGTTCGCGCCCCGTGTCGGGCTCTGCGCTGACAGCTCAGAGGCTGGAGCCTCCTTCGGATTCTGTGTCTCCCTCTCTCTCCCCCTCCCCCGCTCACGCTCGATCTCTCCCTAAGATAAACATTAAAAAAAAAAAAAAAAAAGCACAAGCTTCTGAATGTAGAAAGTACAGTTTAGAAAAAAATATTCTTCAAACCCTATGGTCCCACCACCACATAAACTTCCAATATTTTCCTATCTCTATGTATGCATCCATTACACACATTTATCTTTGAAACAGAATGATATGGTACACCTCGTTTTATAGCCACTTTTGAAATTAACAGGACATTAATATTCCCATGCAATTATATGCTTTTCTATTACCGCATGTGAATTGCTATGCAGTATCTTGCCCTGAAGGATATACTGGAATGTATTTCACCTAATTTCTTACTGGTGGACATTTGGCTGGTGTCTTGGTTTTTTGCTTTTGCTGTTATAAATGATATTTCAAGTCAAATTCTTAAAGCTCAATCTCTGTACTCAGTTATAATTATTTCCTTAGAATAAAAGCCAGTTAATGAAACCAGTGGATCAAAGGATATTCCAAGCATAAAGCTTTCTAAAATGTATGCCAAATTCTCACGTCTTTACTTGTTAGGATAATTTTCTGCAGTTTTTAAAAATTTTTTAAATGTTTTTTATTTATTTTTGACAGAGAGAGAGAGACAGAGACAGAGCATGAATGGGGGAGGGGCAGAGAGAGAGGGAGACACAGAATCCGAACCAGGCTCCAGGTTCCGAGCTGTCAGCACAGAGCCTGACGGGGGGGCTCGAACCCACGAACCGTGAGATCATGACCTGAGCCAAAGTTGGACGCTTAACCAACTGAGCCACCCAGGAGCCACTTAAAATTAAAACAAATTTTTAGTGTTTATTTATTTTTGAGAGAGAGGGAGACAGAGCACAAGTGGAAGAGGGGCAGAGAGAGAGAGGGAGACACAGAATCCAAAGCAGGCTCCAGGCTCCAAGCTGTCAGCACAGAGCCCGACGCGGGGCTCGAACTCATGAGCCGTAAGATCGTGACCTGAGCCGAAATCGGACGCTCGACCGACTGAGCCACCCAGGTGCTTCATCATTTTCTGCAGTTTTTAAACTTGCAGTAATCGTTTTTTAAAAGTTAAAATCATCATCTTTTTCATCATTATCCTGCTAGAAAATGAAAGACTATTACCTTATTTGTGGCTTTTTTGTTTTTTCGGCCTTGGCCAGTGAAGACTGTGACAGACACTATTTGCTCCATTCAAAATCCATTTCTTGTTTTCTCTTGGCTTAACAAAATCTCAAATTTGACTGGAGCAGAAAATTTCCAAGGTGAGAGAGAATGAGAACCACTCCGAGCTGGCCATAGTGACCTACTTCTTCTGCTTTTTTTTTTTTCCCCTGTGGGAAGGTGGCCCAGGGACTGACAGTTGGACCCAAGGAGAAGTCTGCAAAGAACCTCACAGGGAAGGTCCTGTAGCACTACCTTCTACCTTCTCCCTCTTACGATGAATGCAGATGTGATGGATAGAGCTTGAGAAGCCATCTTAGCACCATGAGGAAAATGCCAATAAAAGAAACAAACATGCAGAGCTCTCACACCCAATATCGTGGGGCCACTGCATCCTGCTGGCAACTGCCTGCCTTAGGACTTCTCTTCTGTGTGTAAAGAAGAACTCTATTTGTTTCAGCCTTGTGACTAGTTCCCTGTTACTTGCAGCCAAAGGCATTCTCACCAAAACATCAAAAGAATGAATGACTACTATCTCCTACTTTAAAACAACTGCCCTCAAATCAGAAAGGTGGCAGACAGAGCAATGTTCTTACAACTACACAGACTTAAGTGAACATAAGGATACAAATATGAATTACAGATGAAATAATTAAAATGGGTCAAGAGCAAATGTTGTGTGTGTGTGTGTGTGTGTCAGGGTTCAGACGAATCAATCGCAGGGCACAAGCAACCCCACCCTGGGTCACCGCCTTCGTGGCAGGAAGTGCTTCCTTCTGTCTGGGATAAATGACACCAAACTCAGAGCCAAACTCAGAACAGTGACATCTAAGGTCAGATACGAGAAAGAATCTAAACTTTAGCAAGTGGCTCACTTTTACATTTGGGTTTCCTTCCTTTTTGTCTCTTTTCCGAAGCTCCTCCTTTTACCAGAATGTGCAAATCCCTTCTAACGTTCAGTAGGCCGCATTCACGTCCCCTCGGGTGGGTGGACAGCCGAGTCCCAGCTTACCTCTGGGACTACACAGCTGCTATTATTTTTGGAAAGCCTGTCTAAAGAGCAGAAAGTGTCCCTGTAGGACTTTTGGGACCGTGGTGTAAAGTGGTCCTTATAATGGGAACAGTGGAGACCAAGGTTTCTATTTTCCTTCCGGGGGGTAGAGAGAGACGTGCGTAGAAAGTGTTCTCAAATGAAAATAGCCGCGCTGCTGTTCCTTTTTCTAGCCTAGTTATAGGGTTTGATCACAGATTCCTGTCTCAGGACTGTGGGTGGTTGCTCTGTGGAGTCAGAAATACTCAGCCACAGCTGTCCCCTCAGGTCCAAGTTCCTTTCTGCTAGCTAATTGCCACTTGTCGAGACCTCCAGGCGCACTTCATGGTAATTTATCCGTGTGTGGTTAATCGTTCCCTTCACAGAGAAGGAGAAAAGTTGGCTTGAAACATTCTGAACAAAGGAGACATCCGAGGGCTTCTTTGATAAGCCTCTGTGACAAGGGCAGGTCACAGTCACAGAGCCGAGACTCCACTGCCAGAAGAGACCAAGTGACTCGGGAAGACCAGACACTCCTCCTTAATGACAGGACGTTTTCTTCTGCCTGGGAAGGATGCAAAGCGGCCGAGCGTGGAGGCAGGCATGGCTTGAGGTCCCCCCAGGTCTCGGCGGACAAAGAAGTGAACTTTCACAACTTGTTCTGATTTTTGAGTTCCCCCCCTTCCTTCGATTCTTTCCGCTAAACTCTCTCCTGTTTATCCTTCCTAGCAACTCTGATTCCTCCAAAGATTGAAGAAATTGTTCCAGGCAGCTGAGACGGATTCTGCCTGGGCTTCCAGAAGGCCTGGAGCCTCGGGCGGAGTCAGGGACACACGGCCTCACGGCCCCGCCACCGCCCTGCCTCCCACAGGAGCCTCCCTGTATCGCTGCGTCCCCAGGGGTCTGAGGACCCCAGCGGGTGTGGGAAGGGGGCATGGGGGGCAGGGCAGGGGCTGCTCCCAACTCCCCCACCCCGCCTCCTCCGAGCAGCCGTGGTGCCCACCCCAGACAGGGGTTCTGGAATCATTCATTCACCAAACCACGATCATACTTGCTTCCAATTCACAAAAATCCTCTCTGATCCTCACAGCCCCTCTTCTTCCTTGTTTCAGAAAATGGCAGCTCTGTCCATCCGTCCATGTGCCCGCCCTCATCCCAGAGCCCCTGCCTCCCACGTCCACTCACTCAGGTCCTCGCCATCTGCGTTCTGGACCAGAACAACCCCGTCTCCCTCAACACTGGAAAGCTCTGCCTGTGGTGCGGATCCGACCATTTTCGTTCTTCGCTTGAAACCCTTCGTAGGCTGCGGTTTCACGTCTGGGCCGGCCTCTACCAGCCCGGCCCACCCCCAAAGCCGCACGCCGCATGACCAGCCCCCGGCACACGCTGTCATGGGGTTGTCCATGCGGGTCCCGTGACGTGGACGATGATGGAAAAGGAAAATCCTCCCTGTGGGCACGAGTTGGAGTGTTTCCTTATCCGGTGTGCACGGGGCAGGTCGCCTGGAGTCGGGTCTACACTGAACCCTGGGGAAATGGTGAGGGGCCTCGCTGCCTGGGTAGGGACTTGGAAGAAACAAAGTGGGAAGCTTAGTGACAAAGATTTGGGAACGGCTACATCAGTGGAACCCAGTGAGCCCAGAGGGAACCCGAGTCTGAAAGATTCATATTCTGCATGAATGGCTGCAACTGGCTGAAAGCCTGTGCCCCCCTCAAATTCTTACATTGAGGTCCTAACCCCCAATGTGATGGATTAGGAGGTGGGGCCACTGAGAGGTGATGAGGTCATGAGGGTGGCTCCCTCATAAAAGGGATTGGTACCTTTATTTATTTATTTTTTTTTTTAAATTTTTTTTCAACGTTTATTTATTTTTGGGACAGAGAGAGACAGAGCATGAACGGGGGAGGGGCAGAGAGAGAGGGAAACACAGAATCGGAAACAGGCTCCAGGCTCTGAGCCATCAGCCCAGAGCCTGACGCGGGGCTCGAACTCACGGACTGCGAGATCGTGACCTGGCTGAAGTCGGACGCTTAACCGACTGCGCCACCCAGGCGCCCCAGGGATTAGTACCTTTATAAGAGACCCCACTGATTGGGGTGCCGGGGTGACTCAGTTGGTCCAGCGTCTGACTTCAGCTCAGTTCATGATCTTGCGGTTTGTGGGTTCGAGCCCCGTGTTGGGCTCTGGGCTGACAGCTTGGAGCCTGGAGCCTGCTTCCGATGATTCTGTGTCCCTCTCTCGCTCTGCCCCTCCCCCACTTGTGCTCTGTCTGTCTCTCTCTCTCTCTCAAATAAAAACACTAAAGAAGAAGTTATTAAGAGACCCCATAGAGCTCTCTTGCTCTCTTTGGGCCACGTGAGAGCACAGTAAGAAGTTGCCAGGACACAACCAGAAAGAGGACCTACCCCTGAACCTGACCGTGCCGGCATGCCAATCTCAGACCTCCGGCCTCCAGAGTTCCAAGAAGTCAGCTTCTGTTGCCTGTAAGCCACCCCAACACGTGGCATTTTGCTGTAACATCCTGAACAGACTATGCTCTTCCCACCTTCAACACCAGAGAGAATCCTTAAAAACCAGACGCCCTACCCTGGTCCTGCAGGCAGCCCAGTGCTCGCCCAAAAGGCTTGCCAACACACTCGCCGGGCACCAGAGAGGCCCCTCGCGACCTAGATGACCCCCACCCCTGCTCTCCACGGCCGCCCCACCCTCTGACCTGCTGAGCGCCAACTGCCAACAACAGGGATCCACCCCGAGCCCCCAGATCTGCACCGCGCCCTCAGGCCACCGGCCAGCTGCTCGGTGGAAAGCGGATCGCACGGGGGCCCTTCGTCCGGAGCACTCCTACTCCCTTGACAGATGCCATGGTCTGTCGTGGCTAAGCCAGCCCCGCCGCCTGGAGGCCTCCTGAAGGTCTCCTGTGCCACACAGCACAGCCCCAAACCAGCCAACCCGCTTCTGCGCCGACGAAATGAAGCAGCGTCCGATAACCTTAGGACTGTGGGCCCTCCCGCCTGCTGTGCTGCCTGCGGGAGCACCAGGCTTTCCGGGTGGGGGCACGTGGTGCTTCTCCCCAGAGGCGCAGCACGCGAGTCCGGGGACCAAGGGACATCGCCTCCCACGATGATACCCGATGACCTAGACTCAAGGATTTTCCCTGTGCTTCACAGCCCTGGTGAGCTGGACGTGTTGGGACCCAGGAAAGAATGCTCCTGTGAGTAGGTGGCAAAAAAGAGATGCTCAAAGTGCCACCAGGTCATTTTGGGTCTCTTGGGCTTCTTAGGGAGTGGCATCCATGTAAGGACCTGGGGATACAGAGGGCGTGGGGTGCCCTCCATCGGGGTCGCATGTCTGGCTGGAGGTAGGATGGCTGGGTCTGTGGGCTGCACGCCTCCTTAGAGATGCGTGTGTGTGCCTAAGTGTGCACGTGTATGTGTGCCTAAGCGTGCACATGCGTGTGCCTAAGTATGCACGTGTGCATGTGCCTAAGTGTGCACATGCGTGTGTGTGCCTGAGTGTGCACGTGCGTGTGCCGAGGTGTGCGTGCGTGTGTCCACAGCACACGCACACACGTTGAACAGAGAAGAGGTACAAATCCGTGGGACCCTGCGGGGCGGCTTCCTGGCTCGTCTGAACCTCCTCTGAAAGCTGTCCCCCGTGTACTCAGGAAATCCAAGCATCCCAGTCCATACCAAGTGGCCCTGTCAAGTCCCCCGAACCTGGAATTTTGTAAATGCCTCTGGGGACGGACGGGACCACAGCTCCACGTGCTCAGCGCCTCGCACGGGTCCGCCCAGCCACAGCTCAATGAATATGCTCGCGGCAATGGTCTAGAGAGAAACAACTCGCAGAGCCTAGCCTCCTGAAGCCAGCCTGGCTCCAGCCCTTCCCTTTCAACTCTCCCCCGGGGTTCCCTGAGGCCCTGTGACCTTCCAGTAAGTTCCTGTGTCATGTAAACTAGCCAGTCTCACTTTCAAGCAATGCGTTCTGAACACGCACGCGGGGCTCCTTCCCCATCCTCCAGGGAAGCCCACTTGCTCACACATCCATCAGCGGGTGAGCCTCTCAGAAGTGGTCAGCTTGTTCCCGCAGACCCTGGGGCTCTCCAAGCCTGTGGTCGGTCACGATGTGCTCCTCAACACCTTCTGACTGTCCACAGAGCGTGTCCTGGGCCCCTCGGAGAATCAAACCTAAGCTACGAATCCTTTCCCCAGAAACCGTAAGACAAAACGCGGTGTGATGCTTTAAGGGGCACAGGGCCTCCAGATTAGGAGCTGTTTGCTAGTGAGTAGTCAGCAGGACCTCCCTCTCCTTAAGGGCTCCAACCAAGGGGTCATTGATGCTGGTGGCCGCCAGGCGCATGCACTCTGGGCACAAGGCCCGGGGTGACACACGGGGAAGGAACCGCCTGCAGAGCCGCGCACTGGGGCTGGGATCTCAGGTTCTGCAGGAGCAGGTGTCCTGTGAGTTTCCTTCCCCAACAACAGCTTCACTTCCAGGGACCTGGGATTTCAAAAAGGTCATCCATCTAGTTGGGCAGCCCTGCGGGGCCAGCCAGGGTGAAATCAAAGGCTGAAGAGGAATCCTGCTCACCAGCGGGGCCACTCAGGCCCTCAGCACCCAGGGATTGGGTGACAGTGTCCGGACGAGGGGACCTCGTTACCTTTGTCAGCTGCTGCTCCGAGGAGAACCCCAGGCCGAACACCGTGTTGGCTCTGCTGTCCGCCCACTGCCCAAACTTCTGCGACGTCTTGGTGAAGGTCATGTTGGGTGTGATGGTGCTGTTTATAATCACCTGCAGGAGAGAACCCAGGAGAGCAGGAAGTGAAACACAGAATTCGACACCAACGGAACTCCTTACGAAGTCTTCGTCTGGCACGGCTGGTGCCTAACGTACGCGTCCCCACTCTGTTCTTTTTGGTCCCGAGTTTCTCCTCTCCTGGCACATTCTGTGCTGAGTCAGATACACAACCATGATAAGGGGTAATTTCAGAGACTTAAAAACAGACCGTCGGTCTGAAATAAGATCGTACAAGTTAGTGGGAGAGAAGTCTGCCCCGAGTGGAGAATAGTTTCCAAAACTGCTGTTTATTTCCTCAAAGCTGCCACGCATCCAACGGCCCTTCGTGGCCAGCCACACCACACGCTCTGACGACCCGCGCTGTGCCCCTTTTTAAGCACCCGGAGCCCCAGCGTCCAGCTCCAACAACTTAAAATCTCCATAAGCGATTGGGGCTTGCTGTTTCCCAACAAGAAGGTGAAGGTATACTTAATGGGGGTAATTTGCCGAGGGTTAATTTACAAAGGAAGTAACCATACAGGCATGAGCTGGGTGGAGGGAGGCTGTAGGGGGTGGTGCGGGGACCTGGTGTTAGATGTCACCCCCTTCTCTGGCTCAAAGGATCAGGGAGGAAGAGGCTACAGACTGAGGAAGACCAGAGTCACGTAGAGCTGGCTGCCTGGAGGAGAGAGGTGACCTTTTGTTGAGAGACATCCCAGGATACGCATGGCTTCCCACAAGAGGGGAGCCGGGGGCACAAATACCCTCGCTTCTCCCCTTGATCTCCTGCCACTGGCCAGACCCAACCAGAAGCCGGAGGCCCCCGGGGACCCATGCTGCGGTCTGCAGATCAGCCTCTGGGAGGCCACAGCAGGGTACGAAGGGGAGAGAACGAACCTGGAATGATAAACCCAGCACACGCTACATTCATACGTTCATATACTGAGCATTTACTTGTCAGGCATCCTGTCAACCGAATACGAGATGAATGAGTCAAGATTCCTCATCTTCTAGTTGCCGGAAGTCAGGAAGAGGGTGGAGACATGTAAATGAATAATCCAGGAACAACTGAGAAGTGTTAGGAAGTAGCAACTAAGGCTCACTCTGGCAGAAATCCTTCAAAGCCCTGAGGCTCTAAGAAACAGTCAAGAAAAAGGTCCCTGGAAATAAGGGATTCTTGGACGTTTGTTAACAGGCAGGAGTGACAAAACTCGCTGCTGACTTCCTCATCAAATAGCTTTTGATGATCTGAGCAGGAACGGCAGCATGCTGAGTAGGGGCGCACCGCGTTCTGCTGGGGTTCACGTTACTGCCTGTCACGGGTAATTGCGTTGTTTACAAACTGGAGGTTTGTGGTTACCCTGCCTCAAGCAAGTCGATCGGCACCATTTTTCCAACAGTGTCTGCTCACTTCAGTGTCACATTTTGATGATTCTTGCAATATTGCAAATGTTTTCAATTATTTCACACAATTTTCTTTAAATATTTTTGAGAGAGAGAGAGAGAGAGGGACAGAGTGTAAGTGGGGGAGGAGCAGAGAGAGGGAGGCACAGAATCCAAGCAGGCTCCAGGCTCTGAGCTGTCAGCACAGAGCCCGTCGCGGGACTTGAACCCACACACTACAAGATCGTGACCTGAGCCGAAGTCGGACGCTTAACCGACTGAGCATGTCTGCTCATTCTCCACTGTATGGTAGGAAATGGGTATGAACACACTGTTAGGGTTCCACGTGACGTTATCACCTACAAGAGAAAGTTCCCCTCTTCGTCTGCTGGGCAAGCGGGGAGTATAGCAAATTCATGTTCCACGCAGGCACGGAACCAGGTTGGGGCCCAGTTCCAGCTCTGGTCAGGCTCAGTCCGCCTCGGCTTCACCTCTGTTTTTAGGGCAGGCCCTCCATGGCTCTCAGCTGGGAGCCTGGCACGTTTTTACATCCTCTTCCCCGAAAGGCTTTGGGAGATCATCCCGTTCTGTCTGAGGTCTTCAGCTTCGTTCCGTAGCCTTCCAGATTTTAACCTTCAAATCTGGCAAACCTTGAAGGGGAAACGGGCCGTGCCGTCTGGGGCCGCTCGTCCCCAGTTCTGTCACTCAGGCTCCCACATCTCTGCTGGTCTGTCTTTTCCCCAGGGGCCAAACACGGACTTTGAGGCTCCAGCTCCTCCCCACACCCTTTAGCGCCCCGGGGGAGGGGGGGGATGTAGATGCCAGCGCCAGTCCCCAGGCCCTCTGGAGCTCTCCTGCCTTCGCGGTTCTTCTCCAGACCCCTTGGCAGGCCTCCACTTCTTAGCACCGTAAACACGAGGGAAGTTTTACTCGGCCTTTTGGAAACGTCCAGCCTACCTCCAGACCCGCAGAGACTTGCTGTTCAGCCACTGTCTTGTGGGGAGGCCAGCCGTGGGCCTGAAGCCCGCCGGCCTCCGAGGCTGCCCCCCCGGCCCGGTGCGCTGTTCCCCGTTCTGTGCGCTTCCTTCCTCCCCCCAGCAGCCCCGGCCGGCAGCCAGGCCTGGCAAATGCTCCCGACACGGAAAGAGCTGCCACCTGCCACTGACCTCTCCAGTGGTCCTCTCCTCTCCGGAATATCAGTCCCTCACGTCCATAGTGTTTCTACAGTTCTCTGATGCCTTTAAGCATCTTACCCAGGTTCTGCTCGTGGCCGTCAGAGGAACCACTGCCTGCCAGAATTTATACACCTTACGCAAAAGTGCAAGTGCAGACGCCGTGGGAAGTTCGCAGGGCTGCAATTCACCACGTGTCTCAGGTGACACATTCTGCTGCGGAAACATGCAGCCTCGCATGGGCTGCCGTTTATATCGAGAAGCAAAACACAGGGCGCCCGGGGGGCTCGGCCGGTTGAGCCTCCGACTTCGGCTCAGGTGATGATCTCACGGTTGGTGGGTTCGAGTCTAGCGACGGGCTCTGTGCTGACGGCTCAGAGCCTGGAGCCTGCTTTGGATTCTGTGTCTCCCTCTCTCTCTGCCCCTCCCCCACTTGTGCACGCACACTCTCTCTCTCAAAAATAAATAAAATATATTAAAAAAATTTTTTTCAATGTATTCAAGGAAATGGGAAAATGGACAATGTAGATGAAAAAGGATATCCCCAGGGACTCAGGAGTTTTTAAGTTAATGTATTTATTTTGAGGGGGAGGGGCAGAGAGAGAGAGAGGGAGAGAGAAAATCCCAAGCTGACTCTGCACTGTCACCGCAGAGCCCGGCCTGGGGCTTGATCTCATGAACTGTGAGCTCGTGACCCGAGCCGAGATCAAGAGTCGGACGCTTAACCAGCTGAGTCACCCCTGAATTTTGTTTTTAGGAATCAAACGGACATTCCAGAACTAAAAAATGCAAAGTCTAAAATTAACAGTTCAGTGAGTAGGTTTACTGATCGGATACATCAATAGCCAGGATTAGGGAACCGGAAGACCGATTGACAGAAAATATCAAGATTGAAACAGAACCAAGAATCAGGGGGTGGAAAGCTGGTAAGAATGTAAACCATGTTGGAGGCACTCAGGAGGTCTAGTGGACACGTAACCAGAGTCCCAGAAGGCGAGGCGAGAAGACGGAACAGAGCGATATTCATAGAACGGTTGAGAATTAAAAAGAAAAAAAATTTTTTTGAGTCCACAGATTTGAGAAGCTGAATGAATCCCCAAGCAGGAGACAGATTTAGCTCTTAAAGCCAGTTAATCACTGTTTTCTAAGTAATACGTACATTACATTCCTTTTCAGCACTTACTAGTCGTATGACCTTGAGCATGTCATTTGATAAACGTGACTTTGTCGAGCCTCAGTTTTCCCATCTGTAAAATGGGAATTAGATAGAAGACTGTATGAAAAAGTGCCTTAGGATCTGTTACATTCTAAAGAACTACCAGGGGACTTCACCTATGTTATTCCAGCCTGACTCTGGAAGAGCCTCTTTGGGGTGAGCTTCAGAAGTGTGTCCTCTACTCTGCTCAGCCTCTGTCCTCTGACTATCAAGAGGGTTTTGGGGAGGCTGACCTCAAGGTACAGGTTTGCTGTAAAGGAGCAGAAAGATCTAGAATGAATCAGGTTTCCGAATGGGTCTGGTGATGGCTTTGCCCTTCCCAGCATTCTGGTAATTGAGAGGTGACCAGGGTTGGCTTTCTGGGATCATGGGATCCACCCTGATCGAGCAGCCCAGGCACACACCAGCCCTAGGCCTGCTCTGATTCCACCATATCAGTCCCAAGCGGAGCTGTGCCAGACCCCAGCCAACCTCCAAGGCCCCAGAAGCATTCCTTTATACTCGCCCCTGGTTTAGGCCGCTCTTCCCACTCCCCTCCTCCCCCCCCCGCCCCATCGCTGACAGCGTCCGGTGATAGCAGGCAGAGCTCTTGACCAACTATTTCAAATTTGGTTATCTGAAAAATGCTTGATAACGTGTCCGAACTCACATGGGCTTTGGTACCCCAGGAGAGTTACCATGTGGATGGGAAGGGAGCCAAGATGGCAGCGGGGGGCGTCCCTAGTCCACAGACGGGGTAAGAAGGGAGGTCGTCATGCACAGAAGGAGAAACGTTGTATAGAAATTCCGAATACAGGTTTTTGAGTCGGACAACCTGAGTTTTACCGCTAGACTGTGCTCCTCACTGGCTCGTTTTCTCGTCCTGTGAAATCAAGGTGAGAGCCTAGCCCCAGGCCTCCGGGAGCTGACAGAGGCAATACACGGTCGTTCTCTTCGTATTAACTTCCAGAGGTTGTTCTCCCAAGCAGGCAAGGTTTATGCGTGAGCTGATGCCTCACTAGAAAACCCAGTAGGCATGTTCACACACGCACAGCAATGACACTTCTATTACTAGAGTACCTGTTCAGTGTCCTCTCTTCCCCGCTTTAGCAGATGAAAGAAAAGCGTTCTGAGTTGGCCCTGGAGAATAAACATTTCCTTCATAAGGAAAAGCCCTAGTGGGTTCATTCTTTGGAGTATGTGTAGGCACACCTCAGAGATATTTCGGGTTCGGTTCCAGACCACGGCGATAAAGTAAATGTCACAATCAAGTGTGGTAAGCGAGGTTTTCAGCTTCCTAAATGCATATAAAAGTTATGTTTCTACCGTGCTGTAGTCTGTTAGGTGTGCAATAGCATTATGCTTACAAATAGTATGTCATTTTTAAAAATTCTTTTAACGTTTATTTATCTTTGAGAAAGAGAGTCAGAGCATGAGCGGGGGAGGGGCAGAGAGGGAGGGAGACACAGAATCTGAAGCAGGCTCCAGGCTCTGAGCTGTCGGCGCAGAGCCCCACGAGGGGCTCGAACCCACGAACTGTAGTGAGATCATGACCTGAGCCGAAGTAGGATGCTCAACCGACTGAGCCACCCAGGCGCCCCCACAAGTACACGTTAATTAAAAAATGCTTTATTGATAAAAATGCGAACCATAATCTGAGCTTTCAGTGACTTGGAGTCAGTGATCACAGATCACCATCACGAATACAATGACTGAAAACGCTCGCAGGGCACGTGGATGGCTCAGTGGGTTAAGCCTCCGACTCTTGGTTTCAGCTCAGGTCACGATCTCATGGTCTTGTGAGTTTGAGCCCCTCTCATCAGGTTCTGTGCTGACAGTGTAGAGCCTGCTTGGGATTCTCTCTCCCTCCCTCCCTCTCTCCCTACCCCTCCCAAACTCTCGCTGTCTCTGCTTCCCTCTCAAAACAAACAAACAAACAAACAAACTCAAAAAAAAAAAAAGAAAAAGAAAATGTTTGGGGTGCTTGGGTGGCTCAGTTGGTTAACCGTCAGACTTCGGCTCAGGTCATGATCTCACGGTTTGTGGGTTCGAGACCCACATCGGGCTCTGTGCTGACAGCTCAGAGCCTGGAGCCTGCTTCAGATTCTGTGTCTTCCTTTCCCTCTGCCCCTACCCCGCTTGTGCGTGGGCACGTGCTCTCTCTCAAAAAGGAAAAAAAAAAAAAAAAAGAACTTTCCAGATTCAGAAGAGAGGAAGAAATGGGAGGGAAAGCTATCATTGACTTCCACGTTACCCATTATGCTGCCACAGCTCCCCGGAGGTAGCTGGTCTGACCCACCTCCGGGCCATACTGCTGAGTCCATCTGTAACCAGTGAGACAAGTGGCTGGCTGTGCTCCCAGGACACCCAGTGCGAGAGTCAGTGGGAGCAATCACATTGTCAAACACGATCAAGCCCACAGCCTGCTTCCTTCATTCTCCACCAACACGGGAACCTCATTCTGTGCTGTACGTGGGGCAGCCCGGCAAGACTAGTCTCCCGGGAAGACACGCCTCGTGCGTGTACTCCTCCTGGGCCCCCAGGTCACCTCTGGCCACGTGGTCTCGTACCTGGAATTCACCTTAATGCTTCTGCTTCTCCCGAGGCTCCTTCACCCTCCTCAGCCTGCACGAGGGAGCACAGGAAGGGGACGCCCGTGAAAAGCCCATCAATCCGCTCGGGTCTGCGGTGGGAGTGCCCTGCGCAGCTGTGGGGTAGGAGGGACGCCCTGGGGTGCAGGGAGGACCCAGTCCCCAAGGGAGGCTCAGCTCTGGGCTGACGAATGGACCCCTCTCTCGTGAGCCTGGAGACAATGAGGTAGGGTGAGTGTCACAGCCAGAAGTTTAAACTCCATTTCACTAGTAATATGGAAACTGCATGCCCATTACCAGTATCTACTCACCAAACCCAAAATATGTCTGATGATACCAAGGGTGGGGCAAGGGCATGCGGCAATGGGGGCTCTCACAGACTGCCAAAGTCACTTTGAAAAACAATGTGGCTTGGGGCGCCTGGGTGGCGCAGTCGGTTAAGCGTCCGACTTCAGCCAGGTCACGATCTTGCGGTCCGTGAGTTCGAGCCCCGCGTCGGGCTCTGGGCTGATGGCTCAGAGCCTGGAGCCTGTTTCCGATTCTGTGTCTCCCTCTCTCCCTGCCCCTTCTCCCACTCACGTTCTGTCTCTCTCTCTCTCTTTCTCTCTCTTTCTCTCTCTCTCCTTCAAAAATAAATCAACATTTAAAAAAATAATAAAATGGTGCAGCCACTTTAGAAAACAGTTGGACAGGGGCGCCTGGGTGGCGCAGTCGGTTAAGCGTCCGACTTCAACCAGGTCACGATCTCACGATCCGTGAGTTCGAGCCCCGCGTCGGGCTCTGGGATGGTGGCTCAGAGCCTGGAGCCTGTTTCCCATTCTGTGTCTCCCTCTCTCTCTGCGCCCCGGCCGTTCCTGCCCTGTCCCTCTCTGTCCCAAAAAAAAATAAACGTTGGAAAAAAAAAAAGAAAAAAGAAAAACAATGTGGCTTTCTCTCTCAAGTTAAGAATGCACCTTCTCAGCGCACCTGCCTGAGTGCCTGACTCTTGGTTTCGGCTCAGGTCACGATCTCACAGGTGGTGAGATCTGACGTGTTTGCTGAACAGCACAGAGCCTGCTTGGGATTTTCTCTCTCCCTCTCCCTCTGCTTCTCTCTCAAAATAAAATGAATCAACTTTTAAAATATATTTTAAAAATAAGTAAATACGTAAAGAAGAATGCACATTCTCTTTCACTCTGCCACTGCACCACTAAGGACACCCATGAAGGAAATCTTTACACAGGTCTAGCAGGAGATATAAACAAGAATGTTCTCAGTACCAGTTCTGCAAAAACAAATGTTCACTGCCAGCAGAACACATAAACTCCTACATTCCTACAACGAAATGTATCCCACGGTCAAAATGAACCAAGGCTGCAGGCATCAACAAGGACGAATCACAAAAACAATGCTGGAAGGTGATCAAAGGTACAAACTTCCTGCTGTAAGATACATAAATACTAGGGATAGAAGGTACAACATGATGACCACAGCTAACACTGCTGAATGATATATGGGGAAGTCATCAAGAGTGTAGATCCTGGGGCACCTGGGTGGCTCAGTAGGTTAAGTGTCAGACTTCGGCTCAGGTCATGATCTCACAGTTCATGGGTTCGAGCCCTGCATTGGGCTCTGTGCTGACAGGTCGGAGCCTGGAGCCTGCTTCGGATTCTGTGTCTCCCTCTCTCTCTGTTCCTTCCCCGCTCTCACTCTCTGTCCCTTTCTCAAAAATAAATAAACATTAAAAAAAGAGAGAGACAGAGAGTAGATCCTAAGAGCTCTCATCACAAGGAGAAACCTTTCAGGGTGCCTGGGAGGCTCAGTCTGTTAAGTGTCCAACTCTTGGTTTCAGCTCAGGTCATGATCTCGTGGTTTGTGGGTTTGAGCCCTGTATTGGGCTCTGTGCTAACAGTGCAGAGCCTGCTTGGGATGCTCTCTCTCCCTCTCTTTCTCAAAATAAATAATCTTAAAAAAAAATTAAAAAGGAAAAAAAAAAACAAGGAGAAACTTTTTATTGTATCTATATGAGATCAATGTAGCTAAACCTACTGTGGAAATCATTTCACGATATATGTAAATCAGGGGCACCTGGCTGGATCAGTGGGAGGAGCATGCAACTCGATCTCGGGGTCATGAGTTCAAGCCCCATGTTGGGTGTAGAGATTAAATAAAATTAAAATATATATATATATATGTATGGGGCACCTAGTGGCTCAGTCGGTTAAGAGTCTGACTCTTGATTTTGGCTCAGGTCATGATCTCACGGTTTGTGAGATCGAGCCCCACATCGGACTCTGCACTGACAGCACAGAGCCTGCTTGGGATTCTTTCCCCCCCTCTCTCTGCCCCTCACCTGCATGTGTGTGCTCTCTCTCAAAATAAAAAAATAAACATTAAAAAAAATACATATATATTTGTAAATCAAACCACTATGCTATATGCCTTAGACTTACACAGTGATGTGTGTCAAATATGTCCCAATTAAATTGGGCAAAAGAACCCCAACGCTAAGCAAAATAATAAAAAGGAAGTCACAAAAGTAGATACACAGTATGGGTCACCAGTAGGATATTTATATAAAGGTCAAAAAGAGAAAAAACTAATATATTATTTAGGGCAAGGATCAAAAAAAAATATAGCCCGCAGGCCAAATCCAGCCCATAATCTATTTGTGTAAATAAAGTTTTATTGGCACACAGCCATGCCCATTCATTTACATACTGGGCTATGGTGGTTTTCTTGCCACAAGAGAAGTTGAATAGCTAGACAGAAACTATACAGTTCATTAAAAAAGTTACTACAAGGCCCTTTAGAGTAAAATTTTGCCAACCTCTGGTTTAGGGATACACACAGGGGGCAAAACCATAAAGAAAATTAAGAGATCGCTTAATGCAAATTTCAAGAGAGTGGTAACCTTCTGAAAGGCATATATATAATTAGGGACAAGCCCATAAAGGGACTTCTGAAGGAGCAGTAAAATCCTAAGTTCCTCAACCAGGCGGCTGGGTATAAGAGTGTTGGCTCTATCCTCAGACATTAAACGGTACCAATAAACAGTTATAACAAAGTTGGGGGCGCCTGGGCGGCTCAGTCAGTTCAATGTCCGACTTTGGCTCAGGCCATGATCTCCCGGTTCGTGGGTTTGAACGCCATATCGGGCTCTGTGCCGACAGCTGGGAGCCTGGAACCTGCTTCGGATTCTGTGTTTCCCTCTCTCCCTGCCCCTCCCCCGCTCATGCTCTGTCTCTCAAAAATAAACAAACATTAAAAAAAAAAATTAAACTTGTCAGAGAGGCTAATCTTCACTGTGAGCAGAAGCTTCTCGAATGGGGAGGTGGAGCCCTACACTCAGGGACACTGAGGAATTGTGCTGGGGACAAAGGAAGGGGCTGGGCCTGTGGGTTCCGGCCTCAGGGGAGAGGGGGGCTTAGCAGACTGTGGGGTTACCGGAGTGGGGTGTGTCCCCAGCAGGAGGGGACAAAAGAACAAGAGAAGAGGCCCCGGTGGCACCAAGAGGAGCAGGGGAAGGACGCAGGAGGCAGTGGGGACAATCCAGAGGGAACAAGAGAATGAGGTCCTGGGCGGTGGGAAGGAGGGTACCCCGTGGGTGGTAAATGCAGCAGCAGAATGAGTCAGCAGTGCCTCTGTGAGGGGCGGGGGGTTGTCTGGGGGGAGAAGGTGAAGTCCAGAAGGATATAAAGCATCTTGGGGAGTAGGCTTTAATGTGAGCTCCTGTCTCCTGCGCCCACCCCCTTCCTCTTTACAGAGTTATCACTGGAACTTGCGCAGAGAAAAATAAAAAAGACTCCGTGGTAAAAGACCCAGCTCCTGCGGGTCGCTGGAACCACGTTTTTGGAGAAGGCACAAATGTGTCCACCGCCCCCAACCCCCGGCCTGCGGCCTCGCTCTGGATTTCAGAGGATGCTGTTGTGGCACAAAATGGCAGACATCCCTGGATTCCTCTCCATTGAGAGTTGTCTCCAAATCCAGGGTGTTGGGAGCTGGAAGAACCCGCAAATTTTCTACAAGAGGCTGGGACCGAGTTACAGCAACTGACAGACATGTTGCCTGCTTCCAGAGTAGGGATTAATAGATGCTTTTTCTCTTTTCTTTTCAACCCCAATCAGGGAAGAAAAGAAACCAATGTTCATTGAAAACCTACTGTGTGCCGAGACCCTTCCATATGTCAGCTCCTTTCACAGAAGGTGATCGGATCCGAAAGAGGAAACTGTAATGACGGGGGAGGAGGGGACCTGGCTGTGTTCTTGAAAGCAGTTTCGCATTCCCAGGAGAAAATACCAGCGAGTCAGGGCTTCAGATGCTGACATCCTCCAAAATTTCATGGTCAGGCAGTCCTCACTATGCAGCGGACGCTGCTAAGTACTTGCAGAATGGATGACCTCCAAGGTCTCTTCTGACACAGGTTTCTGTGATCCTATAAATAACAGAACCAAGGGCAGCAGAGCCATCCAGAGCACCTGAGAGAAGCACCTGTTCTGAGCAAGTGCCGCCCACAGGCGAGGCGACACCTCACAAGGGGGCGGTGCTGAGCTCGGTCGGGAAAGAGGGCCAGTGGCACAATGAAATCCAGCGCCCTTGTGGCTCTGGGAACGGAGTTCCCGCATAACGGAGGTGGCTGTTCTGCCCCCAAACTCCCCGCAAATCGTCCCACTGTTGGTGTGCAGCTGGTGGCCATGGAACGGCTCAGGCCGCCGCTCTGGGTGCCCTCGCTCCTACCTGTCTGTCCACGCACAGGTGACACTGAGGTGCGGGTCCCGGGTCCCTCTCGGCACACCTGCCCCAGAGCCAGAGGGGATGCGGCCAGGCCCGGCCTTGTCACCCACTGACTATCCCACCCACCTTGCGATGCGGCCCGGTCCGGCTTGGCCCCGGGACCCCAACGATGAGCCAGGCCTGGTCCCCGGTCCTCAGAGCGTGGCACCCTGGCGGCCCACACACAGAAAAGGACCCGCGTAACCCCCAGAATCGAGCAACGCCGAGATGATGCACCAGGACTCCGGCCCAGCCGTGCCTTTGGCAGTGGGTGGGGCTGACACGCAAAGCCTTTTCCCTGAGAGGAAGAAAGGGCCTACTGTTTCTGGAAGAATGAAGAATGGGTCTGAATACAGGTTTTTTCTGGGATGAACAGCACCAACTGCTCTCAGGGGAAGGAGAGGCCTTCCAAATCCTTCCCCAAAAGGATCATGACAAAAGCCTGGATGGGACCCAGAACTTGCCGTGTCCTGGTGTGGAATGGCAGCCACCACCTTCCCTTAGTGGGGGGCCTGTGCGCTGCGGGCCGGCCGCGGTTCACTTGGATGCTGAGTCTGCTGTGGCCTCTGCTCACAGCGACCTCAAGTCCCTTCCACACCTGCATGTCTAGTCCATGGTTTGGGAGGGACAGCTGGCTGACAAGCACCAATAAGAGGCTCAAGGTTGTGGACCTGATTGGCCAGGCCAACAGACAGAGGCAGGACCCAGGCCCTAGACCTGCCCGAGGTCTGAGGTGCAATTACCCACGCACCAAGACTCAGCCCCAAAGGCTAAAAACATCTGACCGATCGGCCACCTTGGTTCGGATCAACATTTGGGACGAAAGGCCTAAAACAGAGCAGTGACTGCTATCTGTGTCCTATGTCCCAGTTCTCACGGCAGGAAACTTGCCTCCCCCCCACCCCCACCTCTTCCCTGAGCGCTGATCACAGTAATTAAATGACTAAGGTCCCTACATGCCCACTACCCTGGGCCTCCTGCTCCCTCACGGGACACCCCCTTTTGCAGGACAGGCCCTGTCACGGTTCTCGTGCCGCAGGGGTAAAGTGGGAGCCCTGGGTGGGCTCTACAAACACCAGGAGGCCAGGCACCATAGGAGGGGTGGCCCAAGATCCTCGGGCTCCGTCTCTGAATTCCGGCAGTGTCCCATGGCCCAGGTTTCCAATTCCCACTCTGTAAGGGACCCCGCACCGAGCCCGAATTGGCTCCACTGTGCAGCCAGGGTGTCGGCCCCCCTGCACCCATGTGATTCCTCACACACCACTGGCACGTCCAGCTCACTCCCCACCACACCGTCCTGGCCCTTCAGGAGCCGCAGAGCTGTCTGATACAGTGGTTGACACTTTGACAAATTACTGAAAGCCCAGCTAATAGGACTAAAGCACTTTCTCTAAGAAAAGTGGTTTTATCTGTATTTACGCCCAGTATATCCTTGGATAACAGCTGACAGAAGGGTAAGCCCAGCTCAAGGACAGCAGATGAAGTGACAGCGTCTACAGATAGAATAAAGCGGGTCAGCTTGACTGGCCACCCCTATCAGAGAATCCTGGCAAGAATCAAGGGGATGCCAGCTCAAAAGCATAGAGAATCGGGGCGCCAACTCTGGCTCTCGTCATGATCTCATGGTTCATGGGTTCAAGTGCCTGTGTCGGGCTTTGAGCTGACAGCTCAGAGCCTGGAACCTGCTTCAGATTCTGTGTCTCCCTCTCTCTCTGCCCTTCATCTGCTTGCACTCTGTCTCTTTCTCTCTCTCTCAAAAATAAATAAACATTAAAAACAATTTTGGGGCACCTGGGTGGCTCAGGTCATGATCTCACAGTTTGTCAGTTCGAGCCCCACATCAGGCCCTACGCTGACAGCACAGAGCCTGCTTCTGAGCCTCTGTCTCCCTCTCTCTCTGCCCCTCCCCCGCCTCCACCCAAGGAAACAAAACCACTAATTCAAAAAGACGCACTCCCACGTTTACTGAGTGTGATTTACCACAGCCAAAAGCACGGAGGCAGCCCAAGGGCGCATCCACAGACGAATGGGTAAGGATGCGGTGCGTGTACGCGATGGAATGTCACTCAGGCATGAAAAAAGGAATGAGGTCTTGCCATTTGTGACAATGATCTAGAGAGTATGGTGCGAACTGAAATAAGTCAGAGAGAGAAACGCAAATACTGTATGATCTCACTTACATGTGGAATGTGAAAAAACAAATGAACAGAAAACAGAGAACAAACTCATGGTTGTCAGAGGAGAGGCAGGTGTGGGGGGGTGGGACGAAATGCATAAGGGCAAGCAGGAGGCCCAACCTTCCAGTTAGAAAATAAATAAGGCATGCGGATGAAAAGTGCAGCACAGGGAACAGTCAACAATACTGTCAAAACGTTGTTTGGTGACAGGTGGTGACACTTCTGCTGAGCACGAAGTAACGCGTGGAGTCAGTGAGCCAGTATGTCACGTACCTGAAACTCACGCAACATCGCATGTTGATTACACTTCAATTAAAAGAAAAAGACGGTCTCAGGACAAGTTGTGGCCATAAAACAAAACAGGAGGCATAAATGTGAGGTACTTCAAAGGCAGATTCTTTTGACCAACTAAAAAGGGAATGCGTTTCTACTTTTTTTTCTTTTTTTAGCCCAAATGATTGGGAATGAAAATGGAGAGGTGGTTTAGAGGGCAAATAGGGGAATTCAGCTTCAGATACACTGACTTTCTTTCTTTTTTTTAATAAGTGACTTTATTTGTTTACAATTTTTAAGTCAACTCTACGTCCAACGTGGGGCTTGAACTCATGCCCCCAAGAGCAAAAGTTGCACACTCTAGGGGCGCCTGGGTGGCTCAGTTGGTTGAGGGTTCGACTTCAGCTCAGGTCATGATCTCACAGTTCATGAGTTCGAGCCCCGTGTCGGGCTTTGTGCTGACAGCTCGAAGCCTGGAGCCTCCCTTGGATTCTGTGTCTCCCTCTTTCTCTGCCCCTCCCCTGCTCATGCTCTGTCTCTCTCTCTCTCTCTCTCTCTCTCTCTCTCTCTCTCTCAAAAATAAATAAACATTAAAAAAAAAAAGAGTTGCACACTTTACTGACTGAGCCAGCCAGGCGCCCAGACAGACTGAATTTCTGGTGCAGCAGATAATGTAAATTGTAAAACTGTCCAGTGGGATGAACAGAGATTAAAAACAAAACAAAAAAAAAAAAATCACAAAGCATCAAATCTACTTTTTTTGTTAACTTGGTGATACTGCTGACATGCCTTCTTTATCCTGCTCCCATAGCAATGTGGCCAAAATATCAAGGAAGACAGCAGAATAATACAAGCATCCAGAAAAAAAAATGTATTTCAAGAAATACTACAAAATCTTATAATAAAATTCGACTTCCGGGAATAACACCACCAAAACCAGACTAGATATGACACCCAATGCTGGTAAGGGTGTAACACGCAGGCATTCTCGTGCGTGCTGGAAGAAGGGACTCTTCAGAAGGAATTTGGTCACGTCCATCATAAGCCATAGTTAATATCTCGGCCTATAATATTACTTTTGGGAATCCATCCTAAGGAAATATCCACAAGAAAGCACTAGGTATGTGCTGAATGAGTGAGAATATTTGTTGCATAAAGATGCTCATTAGGGGCGCCTGGGTGGCTCAGTTCGTTAAGCATCTGACTCCGGCTCAGGTCATGATCTCACGGCTTGTGAGTTCGAGCCCCGTGTCAGGCTCTGTGCTGACAGCTTGCAGCCTGGAACCTGCTTCGGATTCTGTGTTTTCCTCTCTCTTTGTTCCTCCCCTGCTCACACTCTGTGTCTCTCTCTCTCTCAAAAATAAATAAACATTAACAAAATTAAAAAAAAAAAAAAAAGATGCTCATTATCTGTAACAGTAAAAAACTGGAAGCTACTTACATATGCAACCAGAAGGGGAGAGATTGAGAACATTACGGAACCTCAGTGGAGCCATTACACGGGCATTAAAACACCAGTTACAAAGCCAATGTGGTAACAGGGAAATCTTTTTTTTTTCTTTTTTCACTTACCATAATTTTAAATGAAAAAAAAAAAAAAAAAAAAAAGCAGGCTGTGTGACTATACCAACGTCGTGATTTTAACAGCAGCATTTGCGTTAAGCATCAGGATCCGGTGCACCCTTTCTCCTCCACTCTCAAACCTATCTGCCTTTGATGAGAAGGAAGGAATGGAGGATGTTAAAATCAGCCTCCGGGGTGGTACCTTGGCTCCATCCACGCTGATGATGCGATAGCTGTTCCTGGTGACATCGTAGAAGTAGGAAACGGTGACCGCCTGCTTGCTTGCAGGCACCCAGTTCTTCTTGGTGCTGGGGTCGATCTGGAAGACGTGCGCCCGCGTGGTGAAGATAGGCTGTTCTCTGCGAGAGGAGAGAAGCGCGTGTGAGTTGAGGGAAGACGGCTTCGTGTATCGCTAGTGACTGCTGGCCCCCCCTGTGGCCCCCAGAGATTTTCATAGCTTATTGGCAAAGATACATATGCATGAGGACAATGAAAATAAGAGGAAAAAGAGACCCCAGCAGAGGAGGCACTGAATCCCCGCACACTGAGGCTTCAGGGCGACTGTCCTAACGAACAATTTGCCTTAAATGCCACTCCTAGTCCAGTGTTTTGCATCCTGCCGCAGGCCGGCTCTTTTTCTGACAGCCTGTTGGCCTCTTGGGGATTTTGCGACACATTTATTTTGGGGGATTCTGCCACCATTTTAGCATTCTGTAATCCACTTGCAGCTTGGTTGTTACATTTCTAGTGAGTACTTCTCAAATCCGCAGCATTTTATGAATGATGGCTTCATTCGTAATGGACTGAGTCTTCAAGTTTTGTTTCCAACTTATAAACCTTTTTTGAGTTTTAAAGTCATGAAACCCAGCTCTTTTGCTATTCTTGCCTCCGTATCACTGTTGTTGCTTTTTCCCTCTGCACGTCTGTAAATTTTTTTTTTTCAACGTTTATTTATTTTTGGAACAGAGAGAGACACAGCATGAACGGGGGAGGGGCAGAGAGAGAGGGAGACACAGAATCAGAAACAGGCTCCAGTCTCCGAGCCATCAGCCCAGAGCCTGACGCGGGGCTCGAACTCACGGACCGCAAGATCGTGACCTGGCTGAAGTCGGACGCTTAACCGACTGCGCCACCCAGGCGCCCCGCACGTCTGTAAATTTTTAATGTGATTCTTTGCATGTTTTTTTTTTAATCTTTATTTATTTTTGAGAGAGAGACAAAGGCAGAGCGTGAGTGGGAGAGGGGCAGAGAGAGAGAGAGACACACACACAGAATCTGAAGCAGGCTCCAGGCTCTGAGCTGTCGGCACGGAGCCCAACGCGGGGCTTGAACCCACGCACTGCGAGATCATGACCTGAGCCGAAGTCAGATGCCCAACAGACTGAGCCACCCAGGCGCTCCTAACGTGATTATTAACCAAATGAGCACACTATCCAGGTTTCTTTCTGACAAGTGGGGAATTAATTCGATCTGGACAATAAGCATCAAGAAATAAGGCAGATGGATAAAAACCATAATGTATTATACTGCAATTCATATTTTAAGGTATCTGCCTCACAAAGTAAGGTAAAAATCAAACACAGCCTCATTGCAGAATATACCTAATTTTAAAGAAACGGTCTTCAGGCAAACTGGCTCAAAAATCCTTAAGGTGTTCAGGGGCGCCTGGGTGGCTGAGTCGATTAAGCATCTGACTCTTAATTTGGCTCACGGTTCAAACCCATGGGGTTGGGATTCTCTCTCTCCTCTCTCTGTCTCTGCCCCGCCTCTGCTCATGTATGCACACATGCTTTTCCTCTCTCAAAATAAATAAAGTTAAAAAAAATCCTTTAAATGTTTAAAATAAGATGGGGGAAAAAGCCAGCAGGATGTAAAGATAGCCCCATCATTCATAAAATGCTACAAGTGTAATAAGCATTTACTAGAGATAAAAACAAAACCAAAAGGTAACTTAGGACGAGTTTTCAAAATCCCGACGATGCCAAAAGAGACGACATAAAACAGTAGGACGTGACAAATGGGTAAAAAAAAAAAAAAAAAAAAAAAATCAAAAGGAGAAAGTGAATTTTAAGTAGTCTGGTCTCTAGACAGAGTGGTTTCAGGCAAAGCAGGCTTTGAATCCATCCTGCCTATAGAAGGCTCATTACTGGAAAGAAAGCTCTTTCTTAGAAGAGAAACTTCTTCCTAGAAAAGCAATTTACTACTTGAGCCTCATGCAAAGAATACAGAACATCACCATGAATATCAGCATCGGCCATCGGCTGTAGACAAATGCAGAAAGATTTTCATGACTGTTGTTCTGGGAGAATAAAAGCCAAGGGCATGCTATGCATGCCACCTCGATGCACCTGTTAATCGAGAGGCCAGCTTTCCAGAAGAACCAACAGAAGCATTCACTGCCCCCCCCCCCCAACCTCCCTTTTAGATCCCAAAGCAGGACATGTGCCCCTGGGGGTGTGGATTACTAGGACACCTGTCTTCCCTCAACTGTGATTAAGCTCACCGCCCCCCCCCCCATTCCCAAACCGACACCCTTCCAGCGGCAGGGGGACTGCGTGTGGAAACAAAAGGGATATTCTCATTGTAATTTCCCGCCTCTGCTGTCACCAGGGGCCAGCCTGCGGGGGAGTGTGTGCGTGTGCACCCGACTGCGAGCGCTGCTAATCACGTCCACGTGGGGAAGTCTGACATCTGGATCCCCCGGCTGTGCTGTCGGCCCCGGCACCATGTTTTGCGAATCATCTAAGCACAACACCATAAAGGAAAACACTTGTTCACGTGGCATTCTCGTGCATACGCAAGAAGAGGGGCTGACGGAAAGGGCAGAAACCACAGAAAAGGTTTTCAAAGAAATCATGCAATGTGTACACATATCCAATCACGGTATACACCTAAAACTCACACAGTGCGATATGCCAATTGTACTTGGATAAGAGAAAATAACCACACTGCGCTGAAGTCCGCGCCTCCCTGGCACCGAGGGGGAACAAGCGGGCAGGGGCCCGGGGGTCAGGCAGGAGCCCTCGCTGGGGAAGGGCTCGGCTTTCAGACTTGCCCTTGTGTCCTCCACACTGAGGAAGAGGGATTGGGTCTGGGCTTTAGCACCATTAGACCAGTGTTTCCTAAACCTCTGATAAAATTAGCTGGGGCACTTAATAAAAATACAAGATCCCCGGGGCGCCTGGATGGCTCAGTCGGTTGAGCATCTGACTTCAGCTCAGGTCATGATCTTGCAGTCCATGAGTTCAATACCCGCGTCGGGCTCTATGCTGACAGCTCAGAGCCTGGAGCCTGCTTCAGATTCTGTGTCTCTCTCTCTCTGACCCTCCCCCGTTCATGCTCTGTCTCTGTCTCAAAAATAAATACACATTAAAAAAAAAAAAACCAAGATCTTGAGCCCCAACCTACCCCACTCCCCACCACCCAGAAACCTGGCTCTAGAGGGAGGAGCTAGGCAGGTCTATTTCTTTTTTAAGTTTATTTATTTTGAGAGAGAGAGAGAGAATGAACAGGGGAGAGGCAGCCGGGGGATTGGGGACAGGGTGAGTGGGAGGGGACAGAGAATCCCAAGCAGACTCTGTGCTCTCAGAGCAGAACCCAATGCCAGGCTCAAACTCAGGAACTGTGAGATCATGACCGGAGCCCAAATCAAGAGCTGGGCGCTCAACCGACTGAGCCACCCAGGCGCTCCTGGGTAGCTCTGTTTTTAACAAGAGCTCCAGGTGATTTTTACCCCCAAAGAAAATGGGGAGATACGCACATCAGACATAGCAGGTGATCTAGATAAAAAGATGAAAAAAGTGACCCCACAGCTGGCATCTCTCCAACAGAAAGACACAGCTAACTTTGAATGACACGGAATGACTCGAACACTTCCTCCCTCAGCCTGAGGGGGACTACGGTGACACCAAGAACAGGAACTTGGGGTGCAAAGGGTGGGGAGATGCACGGTGAGGCAGGAGTGCTCTGGGCAGAGACGGGGGTGCAGCTTGTGTGGCCAAGCAGTGATCTCCTGCAAGCACCCTGTGTCCCTGAGGCCTGCAAGAGAGGGGAAGTGAGGAGAGCAAAGCGAACAGAGGCGGGGTGGGAGGGACAGACAGACAGGAGACGGGAGAGCTCCTGACCAGGGATAAGCAGAGGAGAGTCATGTGCGTGGCGTGACTCAGGCCAAGGTGAACACACGGACAGGAAGACGCCCCAACTCCACATCTGCCCGCTCAGCTCTGGGGATGGGCCACAGCCGTCGCGGGTCACTCTGGGGGCCCCACCCAGAACCCCAAGCGTGTCGGAAACGCACAGCGGACCCAGCTGGCCACGCCCTCAGTGGCCGCAGCCCGGCTCGCCGTGGTCAGGTCTCTGCAGGGCAGAGCGGGGAGAGCCCAGGACCTGCCTTCCTCAGTCCTGGGAAAGCCAGCCGGCCTGGTAGCAGCTTTACACCCAGGAAACTACCCACGATACTGAGATTTCCACGAGAATAACCAAGCCTGAGGCCAGTGGGCAGTTCCATTTAATTCTTCTAAAATTCAAAAATCTAATGGTATTTTTAAAACCCGGGGGGGGGGGGGCCAGGGAAGGATTGAAAAAAAAAGCCAGCAGTTAACATTAATGACTACTTACCATCTGCTGGTTTTGACATGTGACCTCTCCTTTAGGAGCACAGCAATTCTCTGGCTGGGGTGGGGGTGGGGGGCAGTGCACAGGTGGGGAAATGGGGGCTGAGAGAGGCCAAGGACCTGCCTTGGGCTACACTGTAAGCGGCAGACCTGAGATTTGAAGTCGGCTCTAAGTAACACGGTCACCCTCCCTCTTAATCATTATGCCACACTCTCTAAAATAATAGCTGTCTGCAAGAGGCAGCTTGTTTTTTACTTTTTTTTTTTTTTTAATGTTTATTTATTATTGAGAGACAGAGAGACAGAGCACGAGCATGGGAGGGACAGAGACAGGAGGAGACACCGAATCCAAAGCGGGCTCCAGGCTCCGAGCTCGCAGCACAGAGCCTGACGCGGGGCTTGAACTCACAAACTGTGAGATCAAGACCTGAGTTGAATTGGACGCTTAACCGACTGAGCCACCCAGGCACCCCTGCAAGAGGCAGCTTTTGATGTGGTTCCCAACCATCCCCACCTCCTGGTAATCATGCCTTTATGTAAGCCCCTTCCCTTGAGCACAGGACAGTGGGGGTGGGGGGAGGGAGGGTAACCTGTGACTTGCTTTTAACCAAAAGAATATGGCAAAGGTGATGGGACATCATTGTGCAAGCAAGCTACGTAGGATCGTAGCTTCTGTCTTGCTAGCAGATTCTCTGGACTCTCTTGATGGCATTGGTGAAGCAAGTCGCCATGCTGGGGAGACCCCCAATTGCAGAACGGAGAGTGGCCTTCAGCCAACAGCCAGAGAAGAAATGAGGCTCTCAGTCCAACATGCCCGGGGAACTAAAATTCTGCCCAACCCGCTTAGAAGCTTGAGGTCAGATCTTTCCACGGTTGAGTCTTCAGATGAGATCTCAGCCCCCATTGACACCTTAATGACATCTCCTAAGAGACCCAGAGGACCCACTTAAGCCATGCCCAGACTCTAGATCCAGAGCAAGCGTTTTGTTTTAAGCTGCTAAGTTTGTGACAACTTATTGTACGGCAAAAGATAACTAATACATTGACCTTCATAGAAAGTTTACTATATACCACAAATCCTTACATCTTTATGGGCAAAATCCGGGGAGTCTATAAACCTGACCGTAGAATTCAGAAATGCAGACCCCAGCTCTGAGAGATCCCCGGAAAAAACGAAAATGCTGGAACTAGGGCACAGAAGTCAGTTCCTGTAAGTGTGCAAATCAGTATAAATAGAAAAATTCAAGAGAAGCAGAACTTTCCAACCCGGGAGGCCGCCTTTCCCTCCCAGCAGGGAAAAGCTGAGGGGAGTACGTATCCGAGAACAGAAACTACCTTCATACCCAATTTTATTCTCCTTTCTTTGGTGTTCCATGGTTAGGGAGTGTATTTCAAAAATACTCCCATTCGTTCTCCGGCGCTTTAAATAGAAAGCAGATGTTTCCGGATGGCAAAAACGTTTCTTTGGGCAGACAATATAACCTACTGTTCCCTCGCACAGTCTTTTTAGAGCTGAATAAACACCAATTGCTGCTCATTGAACACATTTTGGAACCTGACAGTAATTGTCCCCAAGAATAATTAGACACTCTGTGCAACATATGTATGTTTGGGATATGAAACCCACTCAGCAGAGACTCCCGCTTTGAACAATTCCTGGCTCCGTATAAGATAATTCTGCAAAGAACTGGCAGGACCAGTTTTTGCAAGGAAAAAAAAAAAAAAAAGAAAGAAAGAAAGAAAAATGATGTTTTAATGTATCATAATCCTTCACTGGAAATGCTCAGCTCCGGGCTTTTTTCTGAGATGAATCTGTAAAACCTCATGATTCTTATTATTCGTACTTCTGTTTGATTTGAATGAAAACAAAGCATCCAGGCATTATGTTACCGCTATTTAAACAGTTTCAGAGTCTCATAGGATGCCCTAACTAGTTTATCTACCTTGGATCTTGAACCCCTGCAACACCACTCACACAACACCAAGAGAAAGGCCTGCCCTCAAGCTCAGCAGACAGTAAGGTAGGGTCTGCCCCGATGCAAACACCTTCCCCGGTTCTATGCTCCCTCGGACCCACTCCAGTTGTGCTAACGTGGTCTGCAAGCCCCCGGTGAGCCACCCCAGACGGCCCTGCTGTTTTCCTGCGGGCACTTCCAAATCACCTGCATTTCCAATGTGCATATGCACGTGACCTGCCTCGAGCCCATACTTCCTCCCCTGCTTGGCTGGCCAGAAGCTCCTATTCATCCATCAAGTCCCATCAGAGCACCGTGAGACGTCTCATCTGTGCCCCAGGACATGGGCTCGGGACTGAGCATCTGTCACAGGCACCAGCAGAACTGACTCACTTGGCTCCTAGACTTTGCTCTAGATGGTTCATAAGGCGCTAGCTGGCAGTCTCAAATTTCCAAAGCCCAGCACACAGAGAGGGTAAAAAAGGAGATAACGGACAAAAGGTCCCTCTAGTGCATTCTTCCATGCAAAGACTCTAACTCATGGGCATCCCATGGTTCTACTTTCGTACAAAAGCCCCATAGTAAATAGTGAAGTGATTGTTGTTTGCAGATAATATGACTGCACACCTAGAACACCCAGGAGAATCTGCTGAAAATCAAGTGAATATGAATAATAAAATTCAGCAAGATGACTAATTATAAAATTGTCAAAAAATAAAACCAACAGCCTTACCACATAGGTGATATAATGGTTTTTTTTTAAAGATCCCATGGACAGTAGCAACCAAAAGCATACCATGTGTAGGAATCTATTGAAGAGGTATGCACAAAGTGTATTAAAAAAATTAAGAACTTCTAGGGGAACCTGGGTGGCTCAGTCAGTTAAGCGTCTTGATTTCAGCTCAGGTCATGATCTCACAGTTGTGGGATCGAACCCAGGGTCAAGCTCTGCCCCAAGCATGGAGGCTGCTTAAGATTCTCTTTCTCTTTCTGCCCCTCAACAAAATTAAGAACTTCTTCTTTTTTTTTTTAATTAAAAAATTTTTTTAATTTATTTTTGAGAGAAACAGAGCATGAGCAGGGTAGGGGCAGAGTGAAAAGGAGACACAGAATCCAAAGCAGGCTCCAGGATCCGAGCTGTCAGCTCAGAGCCCGACACAGGGCTCGAACCAACAAACTGTGAGATCGTGACCTGAGCCAAAGTCGGATGCCCAACTGACTGAGCCACACAGGCATCCCAAGGACTTCTAAAGGCACACAAAAGCAAACTTTAATAAGACACGTTTTGCTCTTAAATAGGACAAGTGAACATAAAGCTGTCTATCATCCCTAAATTAATAATACATTTGTCACAATGATCAACAGGAATATATTTAGAACTCGATAGGGTTATTCATGTGGAAAACTCACCGTATGAAGACAGCCAAGCAGATTCTGAAAATGAAGAGCAATGAGGAGATTCAGCCCTATCAGATATTGAAATATATTATTATAAAGTTACAGCCCATGTAACAAGGAGGTACGGAGCAAAGAAACACATTGATGCAACGGAACATTGTTAGAAACAGAAGTCCGAGTGGCACAAAAACAGGCACTCAGATCAGTGGAACAGAACAGACAACCCAGAACTAGACCCCCAAACGTATGGCCAACTCATCTTTGACAAAGCTGGAAAGAATAGCCAACGGAATAAAGACAGTCTCTTCAGCAAGTGGTGCTGGGAAAACTGGGCAGTGACATGAAGAAAAATGAACCTGGACCACTTTCTTACACCAGACACCAAATAAACTCAAAATGGATGAAAAACCTGAACATAAGACAGGAGGCCATCAAAATCCTAGAGCAGAAAGCGGGCAAAAATCTCTTTGACCTTGGCCGCAGTAACTTCTTACTCAACACGTCTCCGGAGGCAAGGGAAACAAAAGCAAAAATGAACTACTGGCACCTCATCAAAATAAAAAGCTTCTGCACAGCGAAGGAAACAATCAGCAAAACTAAAAGGCAACCGACAGAATGGGAGAAGATATTTGCAAATGACACATCAGATAAAGGGTTAGTATCCAAAACCTATAAAGAACTTGTCAAACTCAACACCCAAAAAACAAATAATCCAGTGAAGAAATGGGCAAAAGACATGAACAGACACTTCTCCAAGGAAGACATCCAGATGGCCAACCGACACATGAAAAAATGCTCCACATCACTCATCATCAGGGAAATACAAATCAAAACCACAGTGAGATACCACCTCACACCTGTCAGAATGGCTCACATTAACAACTCAGGCAACAACAGATGCTGGCGAGGATGCGGAGAAAGAGGATCTCTTTTGCACTGCTGGTGGGAATGCATGCTGGTGCAGACACCTGGAAAACAGTATGGAAATTCCTCAAAAAATTAAAACTAGAACTACCCTATGACCCAGCAACTGCACTGCTAGGTATTTATCCAAGGGATACAGGTGTGCTGTTTTGAAGGGACACATGCACCCCAACGTTTACAGCAGTGCTATCGACAATAGCCGAAGTATGGAAAAAGCCCAAATGTCCATCGATGCATGAATGGATAAAGAAAATGTGGTATATACATACAATGGAGTATTACTCGGCAGTCAAAAAGAATGAAATCTTGCCATTTGCAACTATGTGGATGGAACTGGAGGGTAGTATGCTAAGTGAAATTAGTCAGAGAAAGACAAACATCATATGACTTCACTCACATGAGGACTTTAAGAGACAAAACAGATGAACATAAGGGAAGGGAAACAAAAATAATATAAAAACGGGGGCTACAAAACAAGAGACTCTTAAATATGGAGAACAGACAGAGGGTTACTGGAGGGGTGGGGGGAGGGGGATGGGCTAAATGGGTAAGGGGCATCAAGGAATCTACTCCTGAAATCATTGTTGCACTGTATGCTAACTAATTTGGATGTAAATTAAAAAGATAAAATTAAAAAAAAAATTTTTTTTTAAAAAGGAAGAAACAGAAGTCTGAGGAATTAAGCATGATGCAGGCGGAATCGCTCATCAGTGGGGCATGGGACTCGCTCCCCGTTACCCCATGACGACAAAGGATTAGGGGCTCCCTGGGGTGAACGTGCGCCTGCTGACGCTAGCCAGAAGTCTGTGTCCTCGCCTGGTCTGAGCACTGACAAGCGGGTCACAGGGGACCCATTCTATTCAAGTTATTTCTGCCTGCCCCCAAACTGCCCGGATTAACAAACCTGATAAACGAGAGATCTCATGTAAGTCACATTTGTCACAAACCCTCCTCCTCCACCGACTGGGGATTCCCTTTTTGGGTCACATTTACATCAGAGATGAGGCAAGTGACCCTGATGAATGCTGGCAGGCTTTCTTAATAACACAACACTGCCTTATATCCCCGAGGGCTTGACGGTTTTCCGGGGCTCTCCGCACACGTTCTCGATGGGTCCCCCTGTGATGTGGGGTTGACCAAGTTCCAGGACTGGTTCACAGGCTGTGGGCTGCCCCAGAGGGACAATCGGACCCACTCTGGGGAAGGGTCAGGAGTCTCCGAGAGGGGTGGTGGTCCCTAGCGGGGGGTGGGGATCTCGCCAGTGAGGAGAAGAGGCAGAGTTTCAGAAAAGCAGAGCTGGTGTGGGAGTCAAATATGTGCATGGGGTAGGGTGGGGAGCTTCTCTGGGGTGCAGGGCAGGAAAACAGGTTATGGGAAGACAAGACCAAGGGCAGGATTAAGACAGAAAGTACAACAAAACTCACTCGGCTCTCAACTGAAAGGGACACGAGAGAAGCTTCTGGAGTGCAAGAGATGTTCTCTATCTTCATCTGGGTGATGGATGTGTGGTTGTGCTCACTTTGTGAAAACTCCCTGAGCTGGGTTTTATACTTATAATTTATGTATGCACTTTTTTGTATGTATAACTGAAAAAATTGACTTTAAAAATGTGTCATAGGCAAAACTGACAAAAATGATGATACCCCAGAAATAAATCTCGTTAAAGAACTGTTGGGAAAAAAAGAAAAAAAACAAAAACACCTCTCTGAAAACTCAAAGACACTGATGAACTACCCTACGACCTAGCAATCGCACTACTAGGTGTTTATCCAAAGGATACAAAAATGCTTGATTTGAAGGGGCACATGCACTCCAATGCTGTTGTTGAGAAAAAGAGAGAGAGAAAGAGCACAATCAGGGGAGGGGCAGAGGGAAAAGGAGAGAGAGACAATCCCAAGCAGGCTCCACGGTCAGCGCAGAGCCCAACACGGGGCTCAATCCCACGGGCGCCAAGACCATGAGCTGAGCAGAAATAAAGAGCCGAATGCTCGACCGACTAAGCCACCCGGGCGTCCCACACTCCAATGTTTACAGCAGCATTATCAAACTATGGAAGCAGCCCAAGTGTCTGTCGACAGATGAACGGATAAAGAAGGTGTGGTATAAACACAACGGAGTATTACTCAGCCACAAAAAATAATGAAACCTTGGCATTTGCAATGACATGGATGGAGCTAGAGAGTGTTACGCTAAGCGAAATAAGTCAGAGAAAGACAAACACCATGCGATTTCACTTATATGTGGAACTGAAGAAAGAAAATAAACAAAGAAAAAGAGACAAGCCAAGAAACAGACTCCTGACTTTAAAGAACAAATTACTGGGTAGCAGAGGGGAGGTGGGTGAGGGGATGGGTAAAATAGGTGATGGGGATTAAGGAGTGCACTAGGGGCGCCTGGGCGGCTCAGTTGGCTCAGCGTCTGACTTCGGCTCAGGTCATGATCTCTCAGTTTGTGAGTTCGAGCCCTGCACGAGGCTCTGTGCTGACCGCTCAGAGCCTGGAGCCTGCTTCCGATTCTGTGTCTCCCTCTCTCTGTCCTTCCCCTGCTCGTGCTTTGTCTCCCTCTCTCTCAAAAATAAACATTAAAAAAAAAAAGGAGTGCACTTGTGATGAGCACTAGGCGGTGCATGGAAATGTTCAATTACTCTATTGTGTATCTGAAACTAATATTACCCCGTATGTTAACTGGAATTTAAATAAAAATTAAAACAAAAAAAAAGAAATGGTATTCTCTACCCCAGACTGCTGGACATCACCTGGGAACTGTGAGTGCAGGAGTGTCCGTCACTGGAACCACACGGGAGCGAGCGACCCCCACTTGCAAACTGGCCTTCGCATCGATGGGCACCTTCTGTTCACATTCTGTCTCTGGAAGGTAACACTGTCTGAGGATTTTAACACGTATTCGTGATTTTATTCCGTTATGTGGCATACCGAGGGAGCATTTGTGCTATCAAAACTCACCCCGTCTGAATCTATCAGGAGAAAAGGGAGTTCTAAACAAAAAAGCAGAGTTCTGTGATTCATGTACTGCGAACACCAAGCCAAGAATCGGAATACATCCAAGTGATGATTTCTAAAAAGCCAGGTGGCAAGCTGCCCAAGTCCTAACGATTAATGAACCCTGGGACAGCTAATTCAGGAGAGCACAAAATACTGCCGAAGCAGCAGTTTCTCTTCCCTTCGCTATAATGCAACTGCGCACAGAGTCCCATATTACACCGCGATGGAAACAAAATACAGGAGGCTGCACGCCACACCTGGTATGAGGATATGACTTGGCAACATTATGCCCGATCACGGCAGATGGGATCTTTCTTAAAGGACGGGAAGAACAGCGTTCTCAATTTTAAATGCTGAGGGCTTTTTTATTGGTCTATAGTACAAATGGGGAGAATGTGGAGTGACAGCTAATGGGTTCTGGGTTTCCTTTTTTTTTTTTTTTTTTAACATTTTTTAAAGTTTATTTTGAAAGAGAGAGAGAGAGAGAGAGAGACATGGAGGGAGGGAGGGAGGACAAGCAGGGGAGGGGCAGAGAGAGAAAGAGGGACGGAGGATCCGAAGCGGGCTCTGCAGCAGGCGCTGTGCTGACAGATCTCATCTGAGAGCCCGACGCGGGGCTGGAACCCATGAACTGTGCGATCTTGACCTGAGCCAAAGTTGGACACTTAACCGACTGAGCCACCCAGGTGCCCCACATGGGTTCTGGGTTTCTTTAAGGAGGGATAAAAATGTTCTAAAATTAGATGGTGTGGATGTCTGTACCAGTTCTGAATATAAAAAAAAAAAAATCAATGAATCGTGTATTTTATATAACTGAATTGTACCGTACCCGATTCAAACTGCGATACCACTGCTTTGGGTTTTTTGTTTGTTTGTTTGTTTATCGGTTCAGTTTTGTTTCAACATCAAATGTGGAAGAAAACAGGGAGAAGGACGCCCCGGAGGCCGAGTTTTCTGGCTGGGGCAGTTGAGGGATGTCCGCACTGTGCTGAGCACCTTGCCCGCGGACCATCTGGCCGAGACGCTGGAAGGCCGACGGGCTCCGTTTTCGGGGTGACGCTGCGGGGTTAGACTACGCTGGGGAGCCCACTGGGTCGACGAGAGCACTCAGAACGCCCACAGGGAGGAAGGAGGACACAGACAACGGAACCAGGGAGGCAGCAGCGAAGTCCTGGAGCTCAAAAAAAGTCCTCGGGGTCACCCCACAACCATTTGGTTTCACGTCTATTGAGAGCTACCACGCGCCCCACCTTTTCTGGGAAAGGAAAGCAAAATGACAGATATCTGAACGGTGGACTGAAAAGATTTAAGTATCTTCATTTGTCTCAGGGACATAATAGCGTTGGGTTTTATCTCATGTCTGTCCCGTCAGGGGACAATGTTGAGAAAGCAGAGGGGCTCCTTCAAACTTCAGACTGGGTGGTCTCTCTTCCTACGAGGCAGGAGGGGGACCAGGCGAGGGCCCTGGAGCAGGGGCTGCTGGCCCTGCCCGTGGGACCTGGGACGAGTCCCCTGACTCTGAATATAACGATGCAGGGAACGTGATCCCTTTTCCACCTTAGCTCCGCTCGCCCAAACGGAACCTAGCTGTCTCTCCTGTGATCATCAAACGCAACAAAAAATCTTCAAAATGAGTGACTGTGTGCTTTCACAATTTAAAAAACGTTTTCAAGTTTAAAAAACGTAGGAGTCTGAGACTGGTTTTCTCCTTTACTGGTCAATTAGTCTGAGTCCTGGCAAACTGCTTGAATGGTTCATCATTTTCCCTTCACGTTCCTGGGTAGCAAAGTCAGTATTCGAGGAGCAGCTCAAGAAGCCAACCCTCGCTGAATGTGTGGCTACTCCTCTGAATTCGGGTTTGGGAGGAAAAAAGCTATTGTTATCTCAGGATTCGCTCCTATTTAAAATTAAAACTGGGGGGGGGGGGCGCCTGGGTGGCTCAGTCAGTTAAGCGTTCGACTACAACTCAGGTCATGACCTCGTGGTTTGTGAGTTCGAGCCCCACGTTGGGATCTGCACTGACAGCTCGGAGCCTGGAGCCCGTTTCAGATTCTGTGTCTCTCTCTCTGCCCCTCCCTGTTCGTGCTCTATCTCTATTTCCTTAAAACAAATAAACATTAGGGGCGCCTGGGTGGCTCAGTCGGATAAGCGTCCGACATCGGCTCAGGTCATGATCTCGCAGTCCATGAGTTCAAGCCCTGTGTCGGGCTCTGTGCTGACAGCTCAGAACCTGGAGCCTATTTCCGATTCTGTGTCTCCCTCTCTCTCTCTGACCCTCCCCCGTTCATGCTCTGTCTCTCTCTGTCTCAAAAATAAATAAACGTTTAAAAAAAATTTTTTTAATAAAAAAGAAAAGAAAAAAGAAAAAAAAATAAACATTAGAAAAAAATTAAAAACAAACAAACAAACAAATAAATAAATAACATTAAAACTGGGGGGTTGGGCGCCTGGGTGGCTCAGTCGGTTAAGCGTCTGACTTCAGCTCAGGTCATGATCTCACAGTTTGTGGGTTCGAGCCCCACCTCGGGCTCTGCGCTGACAGCTTAGAGCCTGGAACCTGCTTCAGGGTCTGTGTCTCCCTCTCTCTCTGCCCCTCCCCCGCTCGGACTCTGTCTCTCAAAATAAATAACGTTAAACATTAATAATAACATTATTCTTAACATAATAATAAACATTAAACATTAAAAAATAAAATTAAGGTGCAGATATACCTCAAAAGCACATTTGTGATGTTTCCATTTACACTATCAATTGGTCTCTCAGGCTATTAGATATTTCGTGTATTACAAAAAACTGTGTCTAGAAAAACAGGTGGCAATTATAGAGGTGCCAGATTTGGCAAGCACACGTGCGCGTGCACGTGCGTGCACACACACACACACACACACACACACACACAATACAGGATTTCTGGCTAAATTTAAATTTCATATAAACAACGGATAGTTTTTACGTTATTGTTATCGAGTTGTAATTCAGACACCATAACACTCCCCCTGTGCACAGTTCCAGGGGTCTTAGCTGATTCACAGGATTGTACAGCATCACCGCTCTTTCATTTCAGAGCATTTCCGTCACCCTCCCCCCAAATCCCGTCCTCACGTCTCCCATTGTCCCTCCTCCCAGCCCCAGGCAACCGCTCATCTACTTTCTGTCTCCATGGATTCGCCTGTTCTGGACATTTCATATGAATCCAATCATACGGTGTGTGGCTTTTTTCACGGAGCACAGTGTTTCCAAGGTTCACCCATATCGTAGCATCAATACTTCACTGGTCTTTTTGGCTGAACGTTCATCCGCTGTATGGATACGGACACATTTTGTTTCCCCGTTCATCGGTGGATGCGCATTTGCACCGTTTCCACCTTTCGGCCCTTATAAATAACGCCGCTAGGCATTGCTTGCGTCCTACGTTTACGCGCGCATATGTGTTCTTGGCTCTGGGTACATACGCGTCTAGGAGTGGAATTGCAGGGTCACAGGGTAACGCTATGCTTAACTCTTTGAGGAGCCGCCAGGCTGACTTCCAAGAGGCCGCACCATCCTGCGGCCCCCGCCAGCAGCGTAGGAGGGTTCCGATTTGTCCACCTCCTGCCCAGCACTTGTTACTGCCTTTTTCAGGTGTTTTTTTTTTTTTAATCGTTTTTGTTGTTGTTGTTAAGTTTATTTATTTATTTGAGAGAGAGAGAGAGAGAGAGAGAGAGAAGGAGCACAAGCAGGGGAAGGGCAGAGAGAGACGGGAAGAGAGAGAATCCCAAGCAGAGAGCTTGCAATTCAGAGAGCCTTCTGCGGAGAGAATGGAGCCTGACACGGGGCTCCCACTCAAGAACCGTGAGATCATGACCTAAACCGAAATCAACAGTCAGGCATGGAACCACTGGGCCGCCCAGGCGACCTGTTATTGCCTTTTTGATTACAGTCATCCTAGTGGGTGGGAGTAGAGGCTAACAGATACTTAGCACATTCTAGAAGGATACTTGTGGACATCCACCCCGAGGAGACAGAGGTGTGCCTACTCCACTGCCTTTCTTGGTTGCTGGTGGCCAAGGAAGGAGCCAGACTGCCTATTTCAAAGTCTCTTATTAACAGGAGAATTTTTTGCGTGCTTTTAGAAACACGGAAAACAGAGAGGCAGGGTTTAGAGAGCGCCAAGAAAGGAGTTCAATCAACAGTGCAGCCAATGGTTTTTCCATAAGGCAACCTGGGGACACGCAGGCCAACCTGTAGACGGTGGGGAGGCCTCATCTCAAGGCTAGGAAGATGCCCTTCCGGGCGCTGCCATTCTCTGCTGGTCTGGAGTGGCCTCGACAGAGTTACAGCTCAGCATATCCCTGTGCCCTGGGGAGGGAGACCGACAGAAGCACCCAGTGCTCAGGGAGCACCTCCACTTTTCTTACTTTGCCTCAAAGTTACTCTGACCATCGTGTGGAGGCTTGAGCCGCAAGGAGAGGAGAGCTCCAGATCCTTCTAGAACCTCCCTTTTGCAGCTGGAAATGCCCCAGCTGCTCCTGGCCAAAGGTGCCTGCCAGCAGGGCCCAACAGTCTAAGCGGAGACCCACAGCCCAGAGCACACAGCCCTCCCGTCCCCTCATCTCGGCAACTGTCCTCGCTTCTGGTATTTCATCCCGGCAAGTAGCACTCGGGGGCCACCTTCCTTAGAGACACAGAAGCCACTGCTCAGAAGAGTAAACTAAGGACAGACGGACAATCACACAGCCAAGCTGTGCAGCCTTAGGAACCAGGTCTTGCCCCCGCCCCTGCCTGGACCCTTCGTGCAGACTCCCACGTTCAGGGTCCCCGCGCAGCACAGTCCCTCAGCCTGGTGCCCTGGGAGGTCTCAGCTGCCATCTCTTTTTTCGCCATTTATTCACAAAGTGTGCAGAGCACGTGGAAAAAGGTTTGCTCCAAAAAGTTAAACGTAGAATTATCACAGGACCCAGCAACTCCACATCTAGGCACACACCCGGGAGAACGGAAAGCAGGGATTCAAACAGACCCTCGTACTCCAGTGTTCACAGGAGCGTTATTCGCCTCAGCCCAAAGGAAGAAGCAGCCCAGTGTCCACCACCAGATGAGTGGATGAACATATAACGGAACAGTATTTAGACATAAAAGGGACGCAGTCCTGACACATGCTACAACACAGACGAGTCGTGAAAACGTTATGCTAAGCGAGACGCAACACGCTAAAAAACTGTGGGGTGCCTCAGTGGCTCGGTTGAGTATTTGACTCTTGATTTCGGCGCAGGTCACAATCCCAGCGTGGTGGGATCGAGCCCCACATCAGGCTCCGTGCTGTGGATGGAGCCTGCTGGGGATTCTCTCTCTCCCTGTCTCTGCCCCTCTCCCCTGCTCATTTTCCCTCTCTCTCAAAACAAAACAAAACAAAACAAAACTGTATGATTCCACTTATGTGAATCAAAAAGTCAAGTTCATCAAGAGAGAAAGTAGAACGGTGGGTGCCAGGGGCTGGGAGGAGAGAGGGGTGGGGAGTTACTGTTTACTGGGGGCAGAATTTCTATCTGGGAAGATGAAAAAGTCCCGGAGGCGGATGGTAGTGACAGGTGCAGAGCACGGTGAATGTTTTTGATGGCGCTGAATTGCAAATACGTTTAGAAATAGTTAAAATGGTGAACTTTATCCTATTTTACCATGACTGCAGAGTGTGAGGCACGGCCCCTGGGGGGCTGGAGGGGTGGGGAATGGTGTCCTCAGGAGGATGGGGTGGGGACAGCAGGTGGAGAACCACGCAAAGGCGCGGAGGAAACTGAACAGCACACGCTGACGGGCAGGTGAAGTGCGGAAGCTGAGCAAGCAGAGAGGGACAGACGAAAGCAGAGAAGAAGGCGGCTAAGGCCGACGCCCGTGGGCACAGGTTCCAGGCGGGATGGCCCACGGCATCGAATGGCTCCACGGAGGACCGAAGACGGCCCGAAGAGACATGCGTCCACGGCGCGTGGTAACAAGTTACACCTTCTCGGTCAAAGAGGCACAGCGAACGAAAACGAGAGCCTTTCAGCTACAAATTAGAAAGAACGGGGAAAAAAAATCAATCACGGGCTGCAAAGTTCTGAGATGGGCAGTAGTGACGGTCACGTAGCAAAATGAACGTGTGTCACGCCCCCAAACTGCACACCTAAAAATGGTTAAGGAGCCCCTCATCGGGCTCTGTGCTGGCAGCTCAGAGCCTGGAGCCTGCTTTGGATTCTGTGTCTCCCTCTCTCTCTCTCCCTCTCTGCCCCTCCCCTGCTTGTGCTCATGCTCCCTCAAAAATAATAAACTTATTTAAAAAATTTAAAAACAATAAAAGATTGTGTTAAAAATCCAGGCTGTCAGAGTGGAATGCACCTGTCTCTTTTGCGTATAACTTGATGGAAGGAGATTTATCGCCATGCAGCCCAAGCCTTAAAACTGTCCACTCCAGGAGCCAAGCATTCGCTTCTACGAATCTGCTCAGGGGCGACGAAGGAGGGTATGCAAAGATACTCAGGCAAAAGGACGGCCACTGAAGTACTGTCTATGGAAAATGAAAATAAACACGCAGACATGCCAAAAACCTCGTAAATAATCCACAGGCTCCAGAGCAAGGCACTCGCTAACTAAAGAACCACATATCCATGCAACAAATACCATTCAACCTTTACAAGCCGTAAGCGCCTACTTACTAAGATGGAAAGACGTTCCTTTTTTCTTTATCCATTATGATTCATTCTCTATTTCATCACAGTTCAATGATTTACACCCAGAAGTTACAAAATCAGGAGGCCATCAACTGTGGCAGAGTCCCAGATCCTTCCGAACAGAACTATCTAGACCTTGGAGGATTTGAATGTCACTCAAAATCTCTTGCTTCAGAGAAAACAAAACAAACAACGAGAAAGAAAAGAAAAGAAAAGAAAAGAAAAGAAAAGAAAAGAAAAGAAAAGAAAAGAAAAGAAAAGAAGAGAAAAGAAAATTAAGGAAAAAAACCCAACAACCTTATAGGTTCCAGGACTCCCACAAAAGCTAGCCAATACTAGGACTGTGGATGTTAAGGACACAGTATTGAGAGAAAAGACAAGGTCACAAAACAGCATCATACTGTGCTCCCATTCTTACAAATACGAATGCTAATATAAATACATATTTACTTAACAAATATTTACTCTGCAGCTACGTAAGAGGGCTGGGCTGGGCACGAAGAATACCCCCAGGAAACAAGTCACGGCCACTGCCTCAGAATCCAGGGAGCTCCTACCTGTCTGTGTTTGGAGCACCTGTGTGCACAGGAGAAAGACTGTGGCATGGTGGCTATGCACGTGGAGTCTTCTCTGGCAGGACAGAGAACAGGTTTATTGACTGCACACAATGTGCAATGGTGTCTCTTGCTTCCCCAGCCAAAGGTCAAATGTACAACCACGTGGACCAAATAAGACAGGTGTGAGAGGGCCCCAGCACCAGCTGACAGATGGAGCCAGGCAAGAACTGTCTACAGCACAGTGCCTGTGGTTAACAATATGACATTGTATACTTGGAAATTTGCAAAGAGGGTAGACTTACGGTAACTTCTTAGTGTGCGTACACACACACACACACACACACACAAATAATAAGGATGATGATGATGAAGAAGAAAGAAGTTTTTGGAAGGAATGGAAATATTTATGGCACAGATAGTGGTGACAGTTCCATGGTGTGTATGTATCTCCAGGCTCATTAAGTTGTATACATTAAATATGTACAGTTTCTTGCAGGTCAATGATACCTCAGTAAAGTGGTTGGTTTAAGTTTATTTACAGGGGCGCGGGAGGGAGCATGACCCGGGGAGGGGCAGAGAGAGAAGGGGGGAGAGAGAGAAGAGAGAGAATGAATGAATGAATGAATGAATGAATCCCAAGCAGGCTCTGCACCACACAGAGTCTAACTTGGGGCTTGAACTCACAAACCATGAGATCATGACCTGAGGCGAAGCCCAGAGTCGGACGCTTAACAGACTGAGCCACCCAGACACCCCACCAACAAAGTGGTTTTTAAAAAAGTTTAGATAGCAAGGGGACAGAGATGACAGAAGCTGGTTGGGAATTTGGCACCAAGGGAACTGAGCCCCCAAGGTGCCCTCTGAGCCCGCAGATGTTTGGCTGAGTATCTCCCAAACCACGGGCTGCTCTAGAAAAAGCCAGAGCCCTCATTTTTTCGTTATTATTTGGGCTTGATTCTACCTCACAGTTAACTCACTGGTTTCCAACCTCGTGACCAGGAAGTACTCATTTATTATTTGTATCTTCCCCGTGGACCTCATCTATTGAAAGATTTTGGCCTTCCAGGCAGTATTTATGAAAGAAAAATCTGTTTTCTCTTATCCTTATTGATCAAAGTCACATAAAACTGCCAAATAGCTTTCTAATCAGCAGGATTTCACCAAGGTGGCCTCAACGATTGATAGGATTCCAGCCAAAGACAAGGTACATTAGTTACCAGCTCCAGCGGTGGGAAGGGCTGAACAGTTGCCCTTTGTCTCGGGGAAGTAATGAGACGTGGGGACACCTGTCCCTGCTCTCCCAGGCCCCCGGGCGGGAATGGCTGGACAGCCACTTCCCTTTGTGCCCAAGGACACTGAAGGTGCACCCAGGGGGTGCAAGCAGTGGGGAAGAGGGGTGGGGGGGGAAGGGGAATGGAACGGGAAGGGGAGGGGACTAGGGGAAGGGTTGTGGGGAAGGGGGAGGGGCAGTGGGGGTAGGGGGAGGGAGAGGGGAAAGGGACTGGGGAGGGGTGGGGTGGGTGAAGGGGGAGGGGCAGTAGGGGTGGGGTGGATCTGTCCCTTGGGGGCAGGAACAAGGCCCCCGTGTGTGCACACACACGGGAGAAAGTGACACCTTCAGAACTTAACTACAAGGCTGAAGCACTGGATGTCTTGAGGGAAGAAAATCTAGAAAATAAAAATAAACCCGTTGTTCTAGAGCCGCAGGAGCTTATTCGGACACATGGATGCACAGGAACAGGGCACCTCCCCCCCCCCCCCCCCCCCCCAGCCCTTGCTTTGCTGCAGTCCCACGCGTGCGGCAGGTCGAAAACATTTGCTAAACTACATTCTTTGGCTTTGATGTGACGTGGAAATTCTATCACTCGTGCCCAGCAAGGCAAAACCCCACAATTTGTGTCCCACAATCGTCAAGGGCAAAAGTGTAAACCAGCTTGTCTGGTTCAAAAGGACAGGGGTGGGGCCCCAAAACAGGCCTCTTCTGGTCCCTGGGGTCAGCCCTGGGACAGCTGCTGAGGACAAAGCTCTGCAGGAGGGAGCCAGCCTGCAGGACAGGTGCACCACCCTCCCTGCGGGTTTCGTGGAGAATCCCCAAAGAAAACCCAGGGGGCCGGGAGCTGGCAGGGCTGTTGGAGCCCGCGTCACCCACACGTCCACTCCGCTGCGCTCGTAGAGCCCTTCAAAGATCCAACAGTTGGCCGGGGGGACAAGACGTGAATGCGGTACCACCCTCCCCCACCGCGCTCACCGCGCCCACTCCAGGCGAGCACGGAGCACAGAAAGCCGACACCCGAGGGTACGGGTACTGGGACTCAGGTGTGGCCACCAGAGGTGTTTGCCAGGGACCCTGTAGGGCAGGCACTCAGATTCCCCTCCCACCCCAGCCTCGTGTCCGTGTCCGGTTACTACTCGAGAACCAGGCCCCTCTTAGCAGGGGCTTGCTCCTTCCCAGTTCTTCTCCAGGGACTGTTTCCACACGCTCACTTCCAGGGCATCGAGAGGCATCTGTACCTGGGGCCCAGGTGCCCCGGCTGATCTCTGCCGGCATCTCTCCTGCCAGCAGCTCCCCGGCAGCCCTGTTCAAGGACTCCCCCCAGCAGATCCACCGGCAAGCCAGAGACCCGGGGACCTGCTGCACCCCGCAGCCGGGGCCCTCGGCCTCCTTGCGAGCCGTGTCCTCCAACGGGCCACGGCCACGCTGAGCCGGCTTGCAAATGACCGTGCGGCGTACGATCCCGAGGGCGTCCATCTCCGGGTGGTCACGAAACACCTGCATACTTGGGCCCAGTAGCTGCCACACGGCAAATATGCAGAAGGTATCTGAAGAAAGGAGCGCCTTTCGCCTGTCCTTGGGCTAAGAGCAAAGAGCCTGTTGACAAGGAGATCTCCTCGAGCCTCCGGGTGCAGAGCTGAGCCTGGGACAACTGGAATGCCCGGGGGGGTCACTTCTGACCATCACTGGCCTCGCCCTTTTACCCGTGTGCCATTCAGATACACGCCATGTGTCCGTGACGTGAAAAAAGACTGGGAAACGCCAAACTTGATGAGTATAGCGTCTTTCTGTGTCTGGATCCTTTCTGTCGGTACATAAATAAGCTCAGGTCTCTCCCATCTGTACCAGACCCGCAGACCCACAAGTCAGCCCCCAAGCGCCCCCCAACATTCCTTCCCGCCCACAGGCCCCTGCTCCGGAAAGCACCAGGCCGCTCTCAGCAATACAGGATCAGGAGGCCCCACGGGCACGTTGGGTGGCTGGCCTGGTGCCCAGCACAGTAAGGAGCCACCCTCCCTTCAGCACTGGGCCACCACTCTTGCACGGGAGGCCTCTGCCCTCCCCATGCATGATATATTCCTAGGTAACAATTCAGTTCTCCAACTCTTCCAGCAAAGAGGCTCCATGGGTCGAGTGGACCTCAGATTCCAGCCTTATTTACAAAAAGGTCAACCAGAAGTTATATGGAACGGCCAGTACCCGGAAGCGTTAAGTCAATAAATTAACACGAGAGTACGATGTAACCACCTGAGAAAGAGAACATTATGACTATACAAATATTGTTCCCTGCAGAGCCAAGAAATGTGCTAGGCTCATATTTCTTCCTGTACAGTTCCAATGTCAACAGCCAAGTGCTCCTCAAAGGAAAAAAGCTCCCAGAATCAAGGTCAAAGAGAAGCTTGTTTGTGCTCTCCCAACCGTTCAAAACACAGGCAGTATAGGGGCGCCTGGCTGGCTTAGTGGGTAGAGCATGTGACTCTTGATCTTGGAGTCGTGAGTTCAAGCCCGTGTTGGGCATAGAGTTTACTTAAAATTTTTTTTTAATAAAAGCAGGCAATATCTTAGTGTGCCTCATATTTGGAATAAGACATGCTGGTGGCTGTTTTTATTTTTTTGTGGGGTTTTCTGTTGCCTTCTTTTTCCTACTGAGAGAAAGAAACATAGCCCATCCCCCACAACCCTACTGTCTTCCAGCTCCTTGTGCGTTCTGTCCATCGTCTGGAATCCATTTCAGTGTCTGTCCTGAAGATATTATTCTTGGAACCAACGACTCTCAGTTCTAACTTGTACCAGGTGCTGCGGAGGCCTGCTGACAGCCGTCTGTCTGGGAGTTCTTTTCTCTGGACTCCTGGAAGCCACCAAATCTCTCTGCCTCCCACTGCCTCCTTCAGGGTTGTTTTCACCCTTGTTTTGCTGGTGTGGACACTCAAAATGAGTGGGAAGCAAACCTTAAGGACCTGCACATCTGTAACTGTCTTTATGGGGCGCCTGGGTGGCCCACGTGGTTTAAGCGTCCGACTTTGGCTCAGGTTGTGATCTCGCAGTTTGTGAGTTCGAGCCCCACGTCGGGCTCTGTGCTGACAGCTCAGGGCCTGTAGCCTCCCTTGGATTCTGTGTCTCCCTCTCTCTCTGCCCCTCCCATGCTCGTGCTCTTTCTCTCTCTCTCAAAACATAAACTAAAAAAAAATGTAAGGGCCGCCTGGGTGGCTCAGTCGGTTGAGCGTCCGACTTCAGCTCAGGTCACGATATGATGGTCCGTGAGTTCGAGCCCCGCGTGGGGCTCTGGGCTGATGGCTCAGAGCCTGGAGCCTGCTTCCGATTCTGTGTCTCCCTCTCTCTCTGACCCTCCCCCGTTCATGCTCTGTCTCTGTCTCAAAAATAAATAAATGTTAAAAAAAATTTTTTTTTTTTTTAAGTGTAACTGCCTTTATACCTGACTGGTTTGGCAAGGTGTGTCAGTTCCCTAGGGCCACTGCAACAAATCAGAACTTGGTGGCTTTAAACAACAGGACCCTATTTTCTCACAGTGAAGAGGTCAGAAGGCCGCAGTCAATGTCTCCGGGCTACAACTGCAATGCCAGGAGGGCCGTGCGCCCCACAGAGGCTCTGGGGAAGAACCAATGTCCACCCTCCTCCAGGCTCAAAGCCCTCAGCTTAGCATCTCCAAACCCTACTTTAATCCAATCCGCAAAGACCCTTTTATCATACATGGTCACATCTACAGGTTGCAGAGACTGGGATGGAATATCTACCGGGGGCGGGGGGCGGGGGGGCGTTTTTCAGTAGACCACACTGGATATGAAATTTTTGTTTTCAATAGTTAACAAATGCTTTTCGCTCAGAGCCTTACTAGTATCCTGCCTCCGTTCTATCTGATGAGAAGTTTATTTCGCTGGCTCTTCCTGACTCCTGACTCCTTGATGCTCTGGCACTCCACATGCTCGCCCCAGCTGGTCACCCCTAGTACCACGGCTTGGAACACCATCCACCCGCCCCGGGGCCACGCCAGACCAGCGCAGACTTCACTCCCACAACACCAACCAGCCCGCACCCCCAGCCTGGACTCTGCCAGTAAGTTCGCTCGTCCTCATTCTCTCCTACTAAACACAGTGTCTGTAGGAGTGCCGAGGAAAGTTCCAGGGCTGCCTGGGTGGCTCAGTCCGTTGAGCATCTGACTTTAGCTCAGGTCATGATCTCAGGGTTCATGAGTTCAAGTCCCACATCGGGCTCCACGCTGACAGCTCGGAGCCTGGAGCCTGCTTCGGATTCTGTGTCTCCCTCCCTCTCTGAACCTCCCCTGCTTGCGCTCTCTCTCTCTCGAAAAATAAACATTTATCAACGTTTATTTATTTTTGGGACAGAGAGAGACAGAGCATGAACGGGGGAGGGGCAGAGAGAGAGGGAGACACAGAATCGGAAACAGGCTCCAGGCTCTGAGCCATCAGCCCAGAGCCCGACGCGGGGCTCGAACTCCCGGACCGCGAGATCGTGACCTGGCTGAAGTCGGGACACTTAACCGACTGCGCCACCCAGGCGCCCCACAAAAAATAAACATTTAAAAAAAAGTGTTAAAGTTCCAGCTTTTAGCACGACTTCCCATTCCTGCCCTGGGCTGGACCTGTGGGCTTGGTCAAGAGGCCCTCTGGAGTCTGCAGGGCGGACTGGCCACCCCCACCCCCACCCCACCCCCAGCCCCCGCCCAGGCTCCTCTGACACACCGTTGGCATTACCATTCCCCTGCCTGCTTTCTATCATCTGGAAATGTGCTGCAATCTCTCAGCTCCTGCTAATTCCCTGCAGTTCCCTGCCGTAGGATTATGCTGCTAGTAATCGTTTTATTATCATTTTAATGGGCTCTGCGGAGGGAAGGCGGAGGGAAGTCGTGTGTGCTGAATCTCCCATCCTGGACGCTGAGTTACTCTCGTTAATTTTTCAGTTACAACTTGCATATGCTGAAGAGATAACAGACATTCTATTCTAAGCCCCTCGTCCTTGACTCCTCTTGGTGGGAGCTGAGTGGGGAGGGCGGGGGGGGGGCGGTACAGCAGGGTTCAGACTCACAGCCCACCTTGTCCGACCTCCGACTCCTGCGGGCCCTCCCTGTCCGAGCTCCGCTGCTCAAGGCGCAGATCTGCCGGTGCATGTGGAGGAAGTGGGAAACGGCATGCGAGTTTCCTCTTTCCAGGATTTTTTCTTTTAAACAAGCAAAGTGCCTCGGTGGCCTTCCCTCTAATGCCGGATGCATGCGTGGAGGCGTTAAATGAAAAGAATGGACAGCTTTAAATCGAGCACATCTTTTGCTGGTTCCATCAGTCCAAGAGAACCTTTTTACTCAAAAGCAAAGCCCGCAGGATACATCCCTGTTTCACAAAGGCCCGAGTTTAAAAATAAACACGGGCGTTTGAAGGAGCACAGAAATAGTCTGCGCCCACAGTGCCTTACAACACGAGGCATATGCGGGCTCGGAAGGAGCGAGAGGCCGCGGTCCACGGAAAGTTAGCCCTTGTAGACCTCAAACAATGACCCACGAATGAAGGCAGCCGTTTTTGTGCCGGATCCCCTTGTACTACGCCGTGTCGGCCGCATCCCATTCAAACCAACCACAGGCGTCCACCCTGTCCAGCTATTCACCAACGGGCTCTGAAGGCAGCCCCCGGAGCTGGAATTCGAATCCTCACCAGCCTTTGTCTCCACCTGACTTTGTGGTCTCCTCCCCGTCGATCCCTGTACCCAACCTGCAGACTTGACAGAAGTCCCTGTGCCTTCAGGCGATGCCTCTCGTGTGTGTCCACCCCCCCACCGGTCAGAATCCTCTCATCCGTCAAGGCAAAGTGCAAACCAGTCCCCTCTTCCATCTGAAGCACCTGGTTCCACCACCAGACCGCATTCTCTCCCTGGAGCCCAGCTCTCTGCACCCTCCCACTCTTTCTCGTTTGGGGGGGACCTAGTCGTGGGCCATACCCCCCAGACTGGGGGAGGAGCCCCCTTGAGCAGGGATCGGTCTTCATTTCCAAAGGCCCCGCAGGGCCTTGACAGAGGAAGAGCTCAAAGTTGAAGCCAGGAGCTTTGAGTGAACTCAAGTAGCAGAGGGCCCGGGGGACGAGCTGCCAGCTGGCGGGATCCTGGCACTTCCACAGGGTAGGAAGGCAGGTCCTTGCTGGACAGCAGTGGAAACTCTCTCTACAGCAGACCTGGCAGGTAACGCTCTCCTCCCAGGCACGCGCACACACGTGGGCCCGAGACGCATCGACCGCCCCAGCTCCGGGGCTGGAGGCCCAGCATATGGCTTCCCTACCGGCAACCTCCTCCCTAATCCCCAGTGTGACCTCTTCCAATGTGCCCCGCCTGGCCTGAAAGCACAACTCTGCCAGTGTGAGCTCGATGGCCACTGACCACATCTTCTGTGCCGTGTCACAGCCAGAACCTGGCAGCAGTAAATGTGTCTCGACAAAGGAGAGAGAGGGCCGCCTGGGTGGCTCAGTCGGTTGAGTGTCTGACTTCAGCTCAGGTCATGATCTCGTGGTTTGTGGGTTCAAGCCCCGCATCGGGCTCTGTGCTGACAGCTCAGAGCCTGGAGCCTGCTTGGGATTCTGTCTCTCTCTCTCTGCCCCCCCCTCTCTCTCTCTCTCTCAAAAATAAACATTAAAAAAAAAAAGAAGAAGAAGAGAGAGCAGAGGAGAGAGAGAGAAAGAGAGAACAAGAGAGGACAGGAGCAAGCACCCAGCAAATACGTCCTACTTCTTCAGGTTTGGAAGGAAAACGTCCAGAGTCCCGGTAGGTCTGCAACAGACAGAAATAAATGCCTAACAGAAGCATGCCGTGTCCCCCGTCACTCTGTGGAATGCTCTGGTTGCTGCGTGTGGGCTCCAGGTTATAACCCACCCAATGTGGGACTACAGAACTGGGTCTTCTCTGGTTTCTTCTCTCTTTCAGAAAAGGTCTGATGCTCGGCTTTTAGCAGAATGAGGCAGCCGGCAGGTGCCAGCCAGCTGGGGCCCGTGTGTGCGGCCCAGAGTATGGCCCCAGAACAGCCCGTGCCTGTTCCCTTGCACCAAGGACACGTCGCCCGTCTCCTCCAAAGGGCCAGATGGCTGTGTGTAGACTTCTCCCCACTTCATTTTTATCTTCTCCAAGTGCTCTGCATCAAGCTTGCATTCTCAGATGCGCGGGTTTGTGTGCACATTCACATCTCGAGTGAAATTCACGCCTCCTCTGTGTGTTTTTTCAGGTGGAAATACCTTTCCATGGTCACACAGCAATGCCTCAATCCTCCCCTCCCGTCTCAGCAGAACCTCCTGGAGGTACTTCCGGAGGCTTTAGCAGGTGCCGTCTCCCACTGTGTGCCTTGATCCTGCTGGGCACTGACGTCATAGCTCACCTGATTTTCCCACCAACCTTGAGAAATCAGCATCTGACTGCTCATTTTACAGAGGAAAACAGAAAGGGGGGCACGATACAGTAACCTGCCCAATGCCATAGTCATTAAGTGACAGTCACCTAAACTGCCTGAGCCCAACACACAGGGCTTCAGGCACCCTTCATGCCAGTCTATTCTGCGTGTTCCCAGTGATGTCCCACACCCGTGCTCCACTGACCCCCTCCCTAGATGGCCCGGCCACTCTCCCCTCTCCCCACCACCACGGTCAGGCTGAGACGCTCTTGAGGAACTCGGCAGGTCCCTGAGCAAACAGACTCATCCTTATCTGTCTCTCACATAGGCTGCCTTCCTGCAGCATCCCCACAGCCCTTCCCCAAGTCCCAGTAGGCAGCAGAGAGTCCAGAAAATTCTGTCTGAGCTCCAGTTCCTGACCAAGGGCTCACAGACCCGAAAGGTGCCTTTGAGGCCCGTCTGGACCATGTTGGTCAACCAACCACCAGATCAGTAAGGTGGGGCTCACCTGTTGTTTCAATAGCCCGCCTCCTGGGTGGCTACAGAAAACCTCCCTTGGGCCCCCCAGGGTCTCTCTGCAGCCTCCCAATACCAAAACAGATCTCTTCTTCCCACAGCACTAAACAAATACCCTGGGAAACCTCCTTTTCTCCCAAGCTCCATGCAACCCACCACCACTCCCGGGGCCAACGTGAGGCAGGCCTCCTTCTGAGTGCGGCCCTGAAAGTACCTACTCCCTTTGGCCGTCCCTGGACCACACCTTCCCACCTGCCACCGTCTCAAATGGCACTTCCTCAGGCAAGCTAAGATGCTGCCTAATGTGTGGTTCCCCCACCACCACCACCACCACCGAGCAGTTCTCTGAGACAACCAGCTGGGTGTCCTACAATCCACCTCAGTTCTGACACGGTCTACCTGCAGTCTCAGACCCCACAGGGGAAGGGCTCAGCCCACGTGACCGCCCACTCGCTCCTACTTCTGCCGCCAACGGCAACTCCAGGCTGTCACCTGTGCTCCTGACTTACCGGCTGTACCTAGGAGGTTCCCACACCCCCTTCTTGGGCTCATCAATCTGCTAGAGCGGCTCACAGCACTCAGAGAAACTCTGTACTCACTAGATCACCAGCTCGTTCTGGGAGGATGTCACTCAGGAACAGCCAGATGGAAATGACTCACGAGGCACGTTGTGGGGACGAGGTGCAGAGTCTCCGTGCCCTCGGGGTGCACCACAATCCCCAAATCTCCATGTGTTCACCAACCCAGCAGCCCTCCCAGCCACCCTTTTGGAGTTTCATGGAGGCTTCATTACGTAGGCATAGTTGATGACATCACTGGCTACTGCCAGCTGATGCAGACTCCAGCCAGGTCTACTCCTCGAAGGGGGCGGGGACTGAAAGTTCCAACCGCGTCCCCACAGGGCTGGCTCACCCCCCTCCCCCTCCCCGCCAGCTGCCTTCCCCAGGACCTTTCCAAAAGCCGCCTCGTTAACATAACAAAAGACACCTTTCTGGCTCTCGGCTCGGGGAAGTTCCAAAGGTTTTAGGAGCTCTGTGCCAGGGATGGGAAGAAGACCAAATACATATTTATCATAAAATACTGTATCACAGCAGCCCCCAGACCCCGACTGCCCGCCCTGTAACTCCCCCTCCGAGCACTGCACCCGGCCGGACCACTGTTTTCCTCGCTGCCCCTCCAGACACCTTTCCCCTCCCCCCAAAACTCCCCAGCTTTCAATCTCTCCTCTTCCGGCTGCCATCCGCTACCCCTCCCAGTCCACCGCTCTACCCCGCCCCACCCACCACGCTACCCCTCCCCATCCACCCCCCTACCCTCTCCCCCTCCCTATCCACCCCTCCCCCCTCCCCCTCCCCAGCCACCCCCCTACCCTCTCCCCCTCCCTATCCACCCCTCCCTCCTCCCCCTCCCCAGCCACCACCCTATCCCTCCCCGTCCACCCTACCCCCTACCCCTCCCAGTCCACCACCCCTCAGCGCAGCCAATCAGCAACCCCCGTGTCACTCGGTCACTTCTCCATGATTTTAGCTCCTAGGCCTCATCCCTCTCTCCTACATGACTCCAGCCTTCTCAGTCATTTCAATACACACACACAGATGAGCCTCCCCCCACCTTTTCTCTCCCCTCAGCCCCGCAACCCTCAGTCATAACCTGCCCGGTATTTGTAATTCCAGCCTATCCAGAATCTTCATTTCCTGCCTCTCCCTCTGCAAGCAGATACCCCCTCCAGCCCAGCCTGTCATACTTCCAGCCATCTTTACCCACTGGTTTCCCATGGCACTTAACACCTGCCACCCCCAAATACAACGCTTTGGCATACTTGTTATTTTTAATTAAGGTCACTTTTTTTTTTTTAAAGTTTATTTCTTTCTTTTAGGGGAGGAGGGGCAGGCAGAGAGAGAGAGAGAGAGAGAGAGAGAGAAAGAGAGAGAGAGAATCCCAAGCAGGCTCCACACTGTCAGCACAGACCCTGATGCGGGGCTTGAACTCACGAACAGTGAGATCACGACCTCAGCCGAAATCACAAGTCGGATGCTCAACCGACTGAGCCACCCACGTGCCCCTGAAGTTACTTTAGAAACATCAGGTTCGAGAAGGATAATCTGAGTCTTCTTTGTCTCCCTAAAAGCAGGAGGTGAGTCTCCCATGTGAAGATGTCCTCCCTGGACCAGGAGGACGAAGGGCATCCTTATCACCAGAGACGGGAAATCCAAGGCTCGAAGGCTGTGTAACCAAACCCTGTTACTTCTTCACTCATCCAGCACACCAAGCTCAAACCTGTCTCCTCAATTCTGCCCAAGTTTATTGGTTCTTTGTCTAAAAGGTGAAAAGGCTGCCTGCTTTGGTCGCTTCTTCGAGCCCCGTATCTTTGGGGCTCCCGTACATAGTTAACATTTTCTCTTCTTAATCTGTTTTATGTCCATTTAAATTATTAGACCAGCGAAGAATCTGAAAAGGAAGAGAGGAAAAGTATTCCTCCCTTACGCCACAAAATTTACTTGTTATATTTGACTCATTTCTTAAAGTTTATTTATTTTGAGAGAGAGAGACAGAGAGAGACAGAGAGACAAAGAGCAAGTGAGCAGGGGAGGGACAGAGCGAGAGGGAAAGAGAATCCAAAGCATGTGGGGCTCAAACTCCTGAATTGTGAGATCACGACCTGAGCCGAAATCAAGAGGTGGACGCTCAACCAACCGAGCCACCCAGGCGCCCCTATTTGCTCTATTTTAACTTATTGTACGTGTCGTTCAAACATGAGCTTCATGAAGACAGGGTTCCTCGTCTGTCTGGTTACCGATATCCTCAATAAGTGAAGAGCTCTTAGCACAAATATAGACACTAAACAAATACTTGTTGAATTAATGAATTATAATGAACTGTTTTGTAATTACTCAACATCCACTTTCCCTACAAGGACAGGGCCAAATCCATCTCAGCCGCTCTTGGAGGTACTCGACAAATATTACTTAACTGACTGGATGCTGGAGCACAGGTAGGATGTAAGGCACTCACTGCTGGGCTAACTGCTGTTTACAAGGTAACCTCCACCTGGAGCTCAGCTCCGCTCCCGCTGGCTGCCACCTTGACCCAGGCGACCTAAACTAAGCTGTTGGCTCTGATAAACCCAAGGACACACCAGAAGCCCTTGGACACAGAGATAGGAGCACATACAGTGGTTTCTGTCTCTGCCATGCAAAGATGTGGTCCTACAGATGAGGGGAAACTGATGCTATCAGTTACCAAGAACAGTTCCAGAGATCACTTGAAAATGTTCATTCTAAAACCCGATTACAGGGGCGCCTGGGTGGCGCAGTCGGTTAAGCGTCCGACTTCAGCCAGGTCACCATCTCGCGGTCCGGGAGTTCGAGCCCCGCGTCGGGCTCTGGGCTGATGGCTCAGAGCCTGGAGCCTGTTTCTGATTCTGTGTCTCCCTCTCTCTCTGCCCCTCCCCCGTTCATGCTCTGTCTCTCTCTGTCCCAAAAATAAATAAAAACGTTGAAAAAAAAATTAAAAAAAATAAATAAATAAAATAAAACCCGATTACCTAGAAGACCCTCACCATGAACTTCTTCTAGGGAAAAAAAAAAAAAAAAAACCCACACTTAACAAGGTCCCATCTAGGTATCAGGTCAATTTCCAGCCTGTCTCTTCCTCTTCAAGCTGCACCTGTCATTCACCGGGTTAGCTTAACCATTCGTGGGTGAGAGACCGGCTCCAGGGAAAGGGGCAGATGAATAAACCAAACAAGTTTTACAAGACGCATGGAGAACACATTTCACTACTTCAGACTCAGTCTGACCCCTTACCTAGGATGAAGGGGCCTGAAACCCTCAACTTCTACGGAGACAAAGTGCCATTTGATTGGAAAACCAGGCCTGAAAACCCCATCACTGAGGCACTTTTCCCAGTTAGGTCTCATGGGCAAAACCTTCTATTACAGGCGGGAGAGTCCCAGCTACAACATCACAGCTAGAGCGCTTGGGGGGGAGGGGAGGGGAGGGGAGGGGAGGAAGGAGGGAAGGAGGGAAGGAAGGAAAGAAAGAAGGAACGGAGGAAGGAAGGAAGGAAGGAAGGAAGGAAGGAAGGAAGGAAGGGAGGAAGGGAGGGAGGGAGGAAGGAGGGAGGGAAGGAAGGAAGGAAGGAAGGAAGGAAGGGAGGGAGGGCGGGCGGGCGGGCGGGCTCTCATGCATCTTTGAGGCAAAGAGAGCAGACAACCACGTACAGCAAGAACCACTGACAAATCTGAGAGATCCTGACCTGCTGCCACGAGGAGGGTGAGCACGTGGGTTTTGCAGAACTTACAGTCCTGCTCCTGTCGAGATTGATACGGATACAACTCATCACATGTAGACGGAGGCCCACAGGGACTTACTTATGGGAGATGCAGAATGTAGATTCCTATCGCGTGATCTGAAACCCGTCTCGGTAGATGTGATCACAACGTTCACTTCAACGACACTAAAGAATTACATCCTTCTGAGAATGTCCACTGAAATCTGAGAATAAAAGGACCCAGGGAGAAAGCGGGAGGCAGAAGGATGAGGAAGGAAAGACAAAAACGACGGCTCAGTAGATTCTGGGCGGAAGAAATCTGTGGAACACTCAGACAGATGTGTGAACAGCTGTGAGGGCCCATCAGAGCAAATCCCTGCTTTGAACCCTCCCTTTTAAAGGCGTACTGACTGGGGTGCCTGGGGGGCTCAGGCGGTTAAGCACTCAACTCTTGACTTTGGCTCAGTTCATGGGATCGAGCCCCACATCGGGCTCTGTGCTGAAAGCGAGGGGCCTGCTTGGGATTCTCTCTCTCCCTCTCTCTCTCTGTACCTCCCCCATGCCTGCTCTCTCTTTCTCTCTCAAAATAAATAAATAAACTTAAAAAAAAGATACAGGTGTACTGACAGAACTTCCTGGGGACATGTCCTTCTAAACCAAAGTTTAGGGCACAAGTTGTACTTTTTTTTTTTTTTTTTAATGTTTGTTTATTTTTGAGAGAGAAACACAGTGTGAGCAGGGGAGGGGCAGAGACCGAGAGAGAGAGACGCACAGAGAGTGTGAAGCAGGCTCCGGGCTCTGAGCAGTCAGCACAGAGACCGATGTAGGGCTCCAGATCATGACCTGAGCCAAAGTCAGATGCTTAACCAACTGAGCCACCCAGGCGCCCCACCATAAGTTGAACTTTTGAAACAAGGGCCGTCTTCCTGGCCAAACTGCAGAAGTTTCGCGGAGCATGAGCCTCAGAAGTCGAACGACACACATCCCCGTCACCAGCCCCACCAGATCTGGCCCAGCGGTCTTCCCTTCCCCAACTGAACCCCTCTGAACCCCGGTTTCCTCATCCATAAATCATAAACCTTTAGGGAAATACGCAATAAAGATAGTTCCCCTCACCCTGGCTGAACTCGCTCTTCTACGGAAACAGACAAAGATGCCACAATGACCGTCCGTTATGACCCTACGTCTGCCCGGCACGTGCCATTCTGTGGCCTCGGTGACATAGATCCTGGGTGATCACAGAGTGGGGCAGACAGCGGGGGAATAGCCGGCCAGTGCTGAGATCCCACCGCTGCTCCTGGAGGGAAGGCTTTCTGCCAGGAATAGCCTTCTCTTCCCTACACACGTTTTCCAGAAATTTCTACCAAGTACACACAGAAGCCAGTGCCAGTACGACAGTGGTTGCGAGGATACAGGCTTGGCCTGAGGCCACTGTCCTCTCTCGTGGGCAGTCACGTGGCAGTGAGGGGACACAGAAGGCCAACGACACATAAGACCGAGACACAAACGACGGATGGACGGAGCCTCTCAGGGCAAAGCTGGCCACCGTCATCCTCTTTCAGGACATCGCCAGGGTGGTGCCAATTACACCGAATGCGTGAAAGGCAGCTGTCGGAAGCCGCACCGATTTTCTGATTCTCCTGAGGAGAACCTCCGGGAGCACCCACCAGGCTCTCCCCTTGAGGGACGGGCCCCCAGAGGCTCCAGCGTGACCAGGCCTGGGTGACACCCCATTCTCAGGATACTCTACTTAATTATTTAAGGAATGAGACATTGTTTCCTTTGTGGGCAAAGCTTCCAGGACGTTTAAAATTCATGGGAGAAGCCAAGGAGTGGCTTTTTTTAGCTCCCTTCCTTAAAGCGAGTGGTAAGGCTTTCAATCAGACTCGTGGAATTCCAATTCCAGTTTTCCAGAATATTCCATCCTTGGTGAGGCATGCCTGCTTTTAGGGAAAAAAAAAAAAAAAAAGATTGAAAGAAGAAAACAAAACATAAAAACAAAAAAAGAGGAAGCTCTGACAAAGCCAAACTCAATTAATCATCACTTTTGTCTCACAGGAGTCACTTGTCTGTGCCAAAGTAGGGCAGGAGTCCAACCGTCCCTCGGGACACGCAGGGCCCGCTGGGGGAGAAAGCTGTGCTCAACCCAGGCCCACGAGTGCCACAGGGTGCCACACGGGGGAAGGGAACCCAGTGCCGCAGACCGCGTGGGTGCGCGACAGGGCCCACGAGGGGGGCTCCCCACCCTGAATGGGACGTGGGGGTAAGCTCAGACAACACCACGGAGAACACAGTCCCCACACCACAGAGGAGCCAGCTGAGGCCCCCGAACAGGTGGAGGGCCCGCTCCCCAGAATGATCTTTAATTCTCGCGGCTCCAGAAAGGCAGGCTTCCGGGGGCCCCTGCAGCCCAGAGCTGCACACCTGAGCACCCACGGGGGCCTCGTCTCCCCAGCAAAGCTCAGCCCATGAGATGCTCTCCCTGAGGACGGAGAAAACCCGGTCACACCCCAAGCCGTTCTTCATCAGAACGGAAGATCTGGACGGAGTTTCTGCCAGTCACAGCCCCCGACCCCCACCTGCTGTCACCAGCCCGATGCGTACCCCACCTGTGACAGGCGCTCACAGGTTCCCCCAGATGCCCGCAGAGCCAAACCCTATGCCTCCCTCTCACTGAGCCGGGTTCCGGCAGCTGAGTCCACACAGAGTGAGCCCCGAAGGATGGCTGGCTGTCTGCGTGCAAACCGCTCTCCTCTCCCCCTGCCCTCACCCTCCGGCCCCAGTTCTCCCTCGCCAGTTAAATGCACCCCCAAGTCTTTTCAACAGTGGCTCTCATCTCTTTTTGGTCAGAGACCCCTTTGAAAATCTGATAAAAACGATGGATACCTCCCCAGAAAAGCACATTCACAGAACTCTCCATGGAGTTTGGGGAAGGGGTGTTCACGGACCCCCGAGCTGCATGGAGAGACCACTCCTTAAGACACCCTCCTTCAGGCGCCTGGGCGGCTCAGTCGGTTAAGCGTCCAACTCTTGGTTTCAGCTCAGGTCATCATCTCAGTTCATGAGTTCGAGCCCCACGCCGGGCTCCGTGCTGACAGCGCGGAGCCTGCTTGGGATTCTCTCTCTCCCTCTCTCTCTGCCCCTCCCCTACTCCCCTCGCACACACACTCTCTCAAAAATAAACAAACTTTAAAAAACAAAAGACGGCCTCCTTCGAACCCCCCTCTCGGAACGTGTCCAGACCGCTCCCGCTCCGCTCCTCCTGAAGACATCCTTGCACACGTCTAAACCGGGATGAACTCCGGTGCCAGAACCCAGCATCCGGCTGCACGGCAAAGCAGACCACCACCTCCTTTATTCCTGCCGTGTCACACTTGACTGAGGTCTTCAAAGCGTCCATCAGCGTTTGGGACGAACGCATCATCGGGGCGGACTCAACACGGAGCTCACCTTCCCACTAGAAGGCCCTGAGTCCCTCCCAGGCCCGGGGAGATGTGCCCACGACCACAACCCAGGACGTGAGCACTCCCCCCTTTCTCGGTCACTCGGCCCCACTCAGGCTCCAGGCTCCTCCCCGCACCGCCCCCTTCTCCAGGGACTCCCCGAAATCTGTCCTGAGGTCGGCAGGCACCGGCAGCCCAGCCGCAGGGGTGTTCCCCGCACCTTCCCGCCTTCCCCGAAACCGGGCCAGTCCCTGAAGGCCGCACGGCCACGCACACACCCGCACCCACACTGCTCTGTGCCTCTTGCCTCGCAGGTAAGGAGAATACAGGGGAGGCAGAGGATTCGGGTCCCGGCGGCCCCCACACGTGGCTCTCGCCATGGCCTCGGAGCCCGGCCATCCCCACCACCTGCCTTGCAGCCAAGCTCGCCAGCCTCCGCGTCACTTCCTGCCACTGATCAGGGGCTTCGGCTCCGGGCCCAGCTTCGCCCTCTGCCCACCTCCTGTCACTGTCACCACACACGTGGATGACCCCCAACGCCCCGGACTCAGCTCCTTGTCCTCCGCTGCAAGGCCCTCTTCACCCCTTCAGGGCGCTCTCCCACAGCCGTCCGTGGGACCCCTCGCCACCGGGAGAACCCCCCCTCCGGGTGCGAGACTTTCCAGCACGGAGGTACCTCCCACCCCACAGACTCCTCCGATCCACTGCCCGGCTCGCTCTCCACCAGCCACCTCCCGGCCTCACGCTCTCCCTCCACGCCCCCTACCCAGCCTGGGGGGGTCTGTCCCTGCCACCCGTCCCGCGTGAACACCCTCCGCCCCAGCCCGGTGCGCCCCGCCGTCCACCTCCTCCAGGCCCACACCCAGGCCAGCGGGCAACATCCCCAAAACTGGGCGGACACGTCTCCCTGTAAATTCCGGTTCTCTGACCTCAAACTGTCAGTCAGCAATGGTGCACAAGCTTGAGGCTCTCTAGCAGGCCCGCCACCCACTCCCAGACAACCCGCACCTTCTTCTCCATGTTCCCACACCCTGCCCTCCACCCCGGCTCTCTCGGCACATGACCCCGCCCCATGCTTCTTGGAGAAACCAGGAGCACCACCAGAGCCCAGGTATCTTCCACCAAATGCACACCTGCCTGTATCTGCTCCTACTGTGGCCCCCTCCCCTCCTTCCCGTGGCAGGGCGCCTCCCTCGCCCCTCCAAGGCACAGTCCTTCCCGGTGCTGAACCCCACCTCTGCCATCTTCTCAGGGCCGAGGCTCCCCCGTCATCCCTGCCAGCATCCACGTGTGCTGGGGCTCTCCTACCTTAGATACATTTGCTTTGTTTGCTTGCTTTTTTTGAGAGAGAGAAAGAACGAGAACGGCAGGGGAGGGGCAGAGAGATCAGGAGACAGAGGATCCGAAGCGTGCTCTGCACTGACAGCAGAGGGCCTGACTGGGGGCTCAGAATCACAAACCATGAGATCGTGACCTGAGCTGAAGTCGGATACTCAACCGACTGAGCCACCCAGGCGCCCCTTAAATACACTTTTCCTTCACCGGCAGCCTCTTATGAGATCGTCCTACTCTCTGCTCCCTTAACAGCCAACCCCCTTCCCAGCCTCCTTCGTTGTCCCAGCACGAGGCTCCCAGCCCCACCTCACCACTGACCCAGCTCACGTCAGGGCCATCAGCAGGTGCCACTGCCATCTGCTCAGAGTGCAGTTCTCAGCAGTGCAGCGTGGGGGGTCCAAGCCCTCCTCCCGAGACGCTCCTCCCCCAACTTCTTGGCCGGCTCCTCGTCCAGTACCAGCGAGGAGACAAGGGGTGCTCTGGGCTCAGCCCCCAGCCCCCTCCTCCCCTGCCCACCCTCCCTCCACCATGACCTTGTCCCACCTCCAGCCTGACGTCTGCTGAGCCCCACATGCGTGTAGTGACCTGCCTTCTCCCCAGCTCCACTCACCACCTCAAGCGGGACACGTGGATCCCTGACCTTGACTCCCCCGGCCTCACTCCTGACCTGCTCCTCCTCCAGGCTTCCCCACATCTACTGGGTGCTTAACCCAGAAACCACAGGAGTCCTCCTTATTTCCTTCCTCTCTCTCATCCCTTACCCCACAGCTAGTCCCTCCGAAGGTCCTGGCAAACCCATCTCCAAGCTCCCGTTCCTTCCCCTCTCCTCTGCCACCTTCTTAACCTCGGGCAGTGCCCTCTGTCACCGGTCACCCGGAGCCCAGGAACCCCAGCTCTTGCTTCAGCACTCGCCCCCTGCCCGTCCAGGCTCCACAGAGCACAGGGGGATCTTCTTACAAGCTGAGGAGTGGGTCACCTCCCTGGTAAAACCCTCCAATCTCACTGACTTCAATTTCTCAAACACTCCAGGAAGCTCCTGCCCACTCTCGGTCTGTACACCTGCTCTCCCCTCTACCTGGAATGCTCTGTTCCTGTCCTTCACACGAGGCAGCAGCTTAAATGTCACGTCTTCGGGGAGGTGTCTGGAGCCACACGCTCCCAAGTCCGTCTCAGCCCTTGTGGCTTTCCCTCGCACAACCTGCAGTCATTTTGTTTGCAAATCCATTTACAACTGGTCTTTTGCTTTGTTTTTGTTTTTTTGGTAATGGGGAGACAACAGGAGTCTTTCTCCTTCACCAAAATGTAAATTCCGTGGTAAGAGAAACCATGTCTCATTTACTCATTATTGATTCCATGTTGAAATGATGATGTTTTGGGTACACTGGCTTAAAATACATTGAACTCATTTCACCTGTTTCTTTTTGCGTGTTTACTGTTTTCATTTTATCTTCGAGAGAGACAGAGAGAGAGAGAGAAAGAGAGTGCAAGCAGGGGAGAGGGGCAGAGGGAGAGAGAGAATCCTAAGGAGGCTCCACACTCAGCATAGAGCCTGATGTGGGGCTCGACCCCACAACCTTGGGACCATGACCTGTGCCGAAATCAAGAGTCAGATACTTAACCGACTGAGCCACCCAGGTGCCCCTCTTTTTGTTTTTTTAATGTGGACATTAGAACATGAGAAATTCCGTATGTGGCACTGATGTTTCTATTGGACTGTGCCGGTCTGGTTGACCACGATGGGGGAGACGCAGATCACGGTAATATGTTGACATAACCCTGCATCATAATGACATGTTTTGTGTGATTAACGACACAGGGGGGCATGGGCCAAGTCCTCAGTGTACCCAGAAGGCAGGCAGGTCAGGCTAGGTTACAGCAGGCCTGAAATGCCAACTAAGGAGGAAGAAGTCACAGATCACTGCTACCGAGCCGGAGGCCTTGCAAGGAGCTTACGTCAACCGTTCGATCCATGTGCCCAGGTGAAGGCTGACACCGGGATGACAGAGGATGTGTTTCAACACGGTCACAGGGCAGATATCCTAATGCCCATGCCAGCTCTGGTGTATTCCCAGTCCTCTGTGAAAGAACACGCAGTCTAGATATTCCTGTCTGCACAAGACTCTGTGCTCCCATCTCCTCCTCTCCCCTTCTTAAAGAATAAGGGGCGCCTGGGCGGCTCAGTCAGTTGGGCGTCCAACTTCAGCTCAGGTCATGATCTCACAGTCTGTGAGTTTGAGCCCCGTGTCGGGCTCTGTGCGGACAGCTCGGAGCCCGGAGCCTGCTTTGGATTCTGGGTCTCCCTCTCTCTCTGCCCCTCCCCGGCTCCTGCTCTGTCTCTCTCTCTCAAAAATAAATAAACATTAAAAAAAGCCTTTTTTAAAGAATGAGGCTCATCTAAAGCGACACGGTATTTTTATGACTCGGTTTCTCTGACCATCTCGGCTCTGGGCCATGGTGAGACTCCCTGAATGGGGCTGAGCAGAGACTGACGTGCAGGAGCAACCAGCCCATCTTCCACGAGACACCTGCTAGGCCAGGAGGGGGCTGGGGGGGGGGGTGGTGCGTGGGCACCGAGAAGCCGCCACCACCCTCCTCCAACCCTCAGGCGTCGAGCTCACCCTCCGGGTCAGCACATTAATGTACGTCCCTCCAAGAGATTATCTGCTCCCGTGGAGCAAGGAAATCCACTTCTCACAGAGGTTAATAAACTTACAGATCTCATTACTCGAAGAGGTCATGCTGGCAAGAATTTTAATGCGTTTTTTAGAAAGGGTCTGGAATAATTATTACAACAGAACAATGGCTACTCGGAGGAGCGAGGGCAGAAAGGTGACTGATGGGGACAGAGCAGCTCCCCCTCCGTCTGCGCAGCGTCCCCCCACTGTGGACGGCACGGCGCTAGGAGTCCAGACAGGGTGGCCGTCTCTGTAACGCCCACCGTCTGGGGCCGGGACCACCCACCTCTGCTCTCGCTCCCAGGTCGCCGGGCGTGTTAGCGAGTTTTCTAGCTGTGGTGACTGGCACCTTCACAGGCTCACGCTCTTGGGACCCTCAACTGAGCCCTCAAGGCTACTCACCAATGTGGATGTGCCTCCAGCTCACTCCCGGCCCCGACCTCCACGACCAGATGCACCAAACCATTTACTTCTTCCCGATCTACCCCGGCCCTCCGCTCAGTTCCTTAGCTCAGGCTGAGAAGGAACAGCCAGCCAACCAGAGTCACCCAGCCCCTCGTTCCCCTTCCCGCCGTGGCCTCAGGATGCCTCCATTCCTGCTCCTTCGCCTGGTCTCAGGGGACGACTCTCCAGGGCCCCTCCAGAGGCTTACTCCTCCCCTGAGGCTCCTGCTCTAGCTGCCTCCTGCCCCCAGCCTCACCGGCTCTCGCTTTTTCTAGTATCTTCAATCTCTTCCTCTTCTTTGCCCTCAGCTCCCGACACGCTCAGTTTATCACACAAAGTCAAGCTTCCTTCCACCCTGACTCGCCCACAAGCTCTCCTGCATTTTCAGCCAGATGGTCCACTCCTCACCACATACCCACTCCTTGAAAGGCCTTAAATGGATTGGAGCTTTACTCTGGGCTAGAGCTCCCCTTAGAATCCACCCTGCCCTAACACCATTCCCCACACAGTGGTGGTTGGGGTACGCGTAGGTCCCCACCCTTCTCCAGGCTTTCCAAGGCCTCCGCCCAAGAGCAGCCGCCCCGCCTAGTGTCTTCTCTTCTGGCCTCTCTGTCTCATCTACTGGCTCCTTCTCCATCCCTTCAACTGTCACTCTTACCCAGAGCTGCACGGGTCATCTCCCTGACCCGTCCTCTCCTTGAGAGACCGAATCCAGAGGTGACAGCTCCCAAATCTGTACCTCTGGTTCTACCTTGACTGCTGAGCTCCAGAGCCGAATTTCTACTTAGAGAGGCCACCCTGTGGAACCAGCCTCTCCCTTTCTCTCAGCCCAGCAATCAAGAGCCGTGGGTCCACTGGCCACATGACTTCCACAGGGGATCTGGCCCCCAGGAAGTGCATCTCAAGAACACGGACTTTGCTCTCAGACTCAAGCTGGATTCCCAAATTCTGCCACCTTCCTCTGGGACCTTGAACAGATCATGGAATCTCCCCAGGCCAGTTTCCCCAACGACGAACTCGAGGGCTGCCGTAGGAGTTCAATGGGATGTAGTATAAACACAACAGTTCCAACCTACCAGCATCTCAGGAACGGATGGCTCCATTTGTGCCCCGATTTAACAACTCTCTAGGAAAGATCCTCAAGCCCTCCCAGCCCCAGCGAGGCCCCTTGCATATATTTTCTGTTTTCTCGTATCACGTGCATTCCCCAAGCCTGTCCCGGATCCGTTACAGAACAGGAGGGGGTTGACACCACATACACCTGTGTCACGTCTTCTCTCTCCCTCCACCCCTTCTCCTCCTGACATTCTGCAAGCAGACTGCAGCTCGGTCCGGTAAGCCTCTTCTCCCCAATCCATTAACCCTCCACACCGCCCCCCTCACTACTGTCTCTGGAACGATGTTCTCCACCCAAGTATCATTCTCGTCTTCAAGCCTAAAAATGTCCTCTCATTGCCTGCAGACTGAGTCCACAACTCCTTGGCATACACCACACTTCCTCCTCCTGCCTCCAGTCATCTGCTCCCCGAGCTCCCTGCCTGCCGCCTCTGCCAGGCCTCATTCTTTGGTACCAGGACTCCCCTACCTGTGGCCTCGCCCCTGGCTGGCTCCTTGCCACCCACGGGATTAAGTCCCAACACCCTGCCACGAAGGCCTTTCCCTCATGCCTGTACCCTCCTGACCTTCTGAGCACTGGACCCGGCCGTGTACTCGACGTTCTCCCTCCCCTCTCTGCCCAGAACTCACAGCTACAGCCTATCAAAATGTGTTGCCTTTAACCCTCACAACCACCCTATGATGTTGGTGCCATCATTATGCTAACTTCACAGAGGAGGAAACTAAAGCTCGAAGGCAGGCAGTGTCTCGCTCTGGGTCATGCAGCCAAGTGAACGGGACGCTAGGATTGAGTCCAGGGTCTCTGTGCTGGACCTCCATGCCTCGTCGCTTCCCGTGGGCATAAGCAGCTCTCCCCATCTAAATGTCTCCCGTCGCCCACCCCAAACTCCTACTCCTCTGCCTGGGAAACTCCTACCCACCCTTCAAGACCCAGTTTGAAGGTCACCTCCTTCAAGAAGCCTTCTCAAACCTCTCGCAGAGGGAAGCATGTTATCCTTGTTCGTATTGCAAGAACGAGGCTCATCTCGTTGCCCTAATGTCCTGCTCACCATCCTTCTCTCTTGGGAGGGCAGAGCCCCTGTTCTACAACCTCTAACTTCTTGGCTCCTGGCCCAGAGATGGCGCTCAGCAGCTAAGTGGTGGTCATTGGTCAGGCAGGAGCTGATGAAGAGTTGGGGGGGGGTGAGGAGGGAGTTCAGACCCCTGGGAGCGGGTGAGGGCCACGAAACGCCAGGCCCTGAAACCCGCGGGTGCATAGCCCACACGGCCCCCGGCCCCATATTGATCCCTTAGGTAATGTCTGTTTAATGTCCACCTTCCTCACTACACTGTAAGCGTCATGGGACCACAAACATTCACCACTCTGTTCCTGGCACCCCAAAGTGGATGGCCTCTTGAATTTCTTGAAGGAACGAGTGAATGATCACACGACGGGCTCTCTGACCAGCAACGTAAGTCGTTAGTCTGAACCCACAGTGGGGAGCGACCTCTCATTTCGTTGCCCACACTTACCCCTCCCCGTGAAAGCAACCGGCCGGCAGCCTGGCGTTCTTGTTGGCAAATGTGGGTCGGCTCTCCTGACCGTGCCCATCCTCTGCCGGTGACTGCCCTCCACCCACACAGCCTGTGGGGTTTTGTGCTGCGAGCAACGCTCCAGAGGGCAAACTTCATATCGTCAGGGTCACCCGATGACGGGAACGACTCCAGCACCGCTCAGGACTGGGAGCAAGCAGCCGAGAGGATCAAAGATCAGGGACACTCTGGCCACATATTCCAGAAGGTTCCTCAGGGGTCAGCTGCCAAATCCCCACCCAAAGCAGAAACGATGGTGATGTCGATGACAGTAATCACAGACCTGGCCACCACATGCTGAGTACTTATGTGTCGGGCACTATGCTGGACGCTTCACACACATTCCCTTGTTTGTGGTCACTTTACTGTGCATTTAACAGATGAAGACATGGGGGCACCTGGGTGGCTCAGTCGGTTAAGCGTCCGACTTCGGCTCGGGTCATGATCTCGCGGTCCGTGAGTTCGAGCCCCGCGTTGGGCTCTGTGCTGACCGCTCAGAGCCCAGAGCCTGTTTCAGATTCTGTGTCTCCCTCTCTCTCTGACCCTCCCCCGTTCATGCTCTGTCTCTGTCTCAAAAATAAATAAACGTTAAAAAAAAATTAAAAAAACAGATGAAGACAGTGACATCTGAGAGATGAAATGACTTGTCCAAGCTCACACAGCCAGGGGCTGGGGATCTGACTGCATTTAACCCTCCTCCGTGTCCCCCCCCCCAGCCCCCCGCCCCCCCGACAGGCGGCCCTCTATGACAGTGAACTGGCCACCACGTAAGAATGAAAGTTCTCTCTTGAGTCACTCGGAGGCGTCAGAGAGCTCTTTCCCGACCTTCAGAGCTCAAATCTGCCTGGGCACGTGCTCTACTAGAAGCTCCTCTCCCGGCCCTTTGGAGCCTCCCAGAACAGCTCCACTCCTTTTCCCCACGAGGACCTTCTCTTTCACCTCCCTCCCAGAGGACAACACAAGTCAAAGCGCCTCTCCTTTCCTCCATGTATCTGAGCAACTCCATTAAAAGTTTTCCCAATTAAAGATCCCAGAAGGAATCCAATACCCAGGCAGCAGGGTCTGCAATATTCCTCACTAATTGGATCCCTGTGGACACCCCCTACCCAATAATCCACAGACAACAGTGCCCCCCTGCCCAAGACCCAGAGGACAAATGGGCTCAGTCCCCCCCCCCCCCAAACGGCCTCAGGTGCCACTGCCTGTGACTTCCCCAGGACAAGGCACAAAGAAAGGGGCCTGCCAGAGCCCCTCCCTTAGCGGGACCCAGCCTCCATTCGGCTGGAGGACACCTGCACGCCAAGAGATTTCTTTTTTATTATTATTATTTTGATGTTTTATTTATTTTTTAGAGAGAGTGTGAATGGGGGAGGGGCAGAGAGAGGGGGGACAGAGGACCTGAAGCAGGCTTCGCGCTGACAGTAGAGAGCCCAATGTGGGGCTCGAACTCACAAACCGAACCGCAAGATCATGACCTGAGCCGAAGTCAGACACTCAACTGACTGCGCTACCCAAGGCCCCCCCGCCAAGGGATTTCTCAATGCACATCTCTCAGGCTAAACTCTTTGGCTGGTGGCGACACCCCGGTCCCCAATTCCCCAGCTGAGTAATAATAATAATAATAATAATAATAATAATAATAATAATACGACTATCAACCAGGGTTGTGAATAAAAATGTGTTTTTCTCCTTAAATCTCTCTAGTCGTTGACAAATGTCTAAATGTGTTCCCCACAAGCATATTTTTATTCTAACGAGCTAATTCGAACTATAGTTTAAATAAATTCTCCCAGAACGATACCATATGACTAACAGCGCTCAGAGGCAGAACTACTGGAGACTCTGCCGTAGTTGAGCAGAGACTTCCAACCCGCTACCTTCCCACACAAGCGCGCCCCACTAGGAAACTGGGCCACGATGCCAGTGCTCACCTCCAAACCCGTAACACGACCGAGGGCAGCCTATGTGCACGGTGTCTAGAAATACGGAAAACAAAGAACTGGATGCAACCGACTGAGCCACCCAGGCGCCCCTGCCTGTGTTGGCTGAGACATGTCACAGGATTTATCCAGCTTGTGTGTGTGTGTGTGTGTGTGTGTGTGTGTGTGTTAATTGCCTCACAACTGAAGCAGGGAATAGAACGTCCTTCCAGTATATATGTCCCTGCCAGCCCTCTCGCCAAGGGAATTCTCCAAAGGAGGGGCCGCGGTGCCCACCAGACAAAGGGCTTTGAAGCACCGTGCTTTCTGCTCACGGAGAACCTTCCTGTCCAGGTCTGCAAGCGGAATCACTCTGCCCTGATATTTCCAAACAAGCAGAAATAGTTTGAGCAGCTGGGTCCTTGTCCACCAACCACCCTTAGCAACAACGATGAATTCTTGATGTTCTCACCAAGATTCACTAAGGAGCAGTGACTCACCCAAAATTACGCAGCCACTGCAAATTACCCGATGTTAATTGTGATCCTGGTTTCTCTACCATTTCTTTCCTTTGGTAATTCATTTAGAGCAACTGATTGCTTGAAGGAATTGTCAAAATGTCTTTTTTTTTTTTTTTTAATACCCTGCCTTGTTCTACAGAGGATTTAAGCGAGTTTACAAAGATGTATAAAATTTAGCAAAACGACAAATTACAAGTAGGTGTGGATTTAAAAGATGACATATATTTGGGGCACCTGGGCGGCTCAGTCGGCTGAGTGTCCGACTTCAGCTCAGGCCATGACCTCACAACGGTTCGTGAGTTTAAGCCCCGCGTCGGGCTCTGTGCTGACAGCTCAGAGCCTGGAGCCTGCTTCGGATTCGGTGTCCCCCTCTCTCTCTGCCCCACCCCTGCTTGTGCTCTGTCTCTCTCTTTCCAAAATGAATAAACATATAAAAAGTTAAAAAAAAAAGAGAGATGATGTATATTTATAGTCACCGTCATGAAAAGATGTCCACTCAAGGTATTTTAAGTTGAAAAACTTATGTTACAAAACAGATGTAGATGATTCCATTTCGTTAAAAATACATTTGTTCTAGGTAGACCTACATCTAGACACAGAGACACACGTACATGCAGAGAAATCTGCAAAGACAGACATCTGATTGCCCAGGGAGGCTATCCCTGAGATGTGGGATGACAAGTAATTTTCACTTCCTTCTTCATGCTGTTATTTTTTAGTATGAACGTGCAACATTTTTATAATTAGGGGAAGAAAAGCAAAGCTATTTTCATTTTGTTAAAAAAAAAAAGAGAGAGAGAGAGAAGTAAGAGCAAAGGAAGGGCCATCCGACAGAACAAGGAATAAAGGTAACGGACGAGGGCTGGTAAGTCTGCCGAGGGTGACCGCACATTTAACTCTAGTTCCCCGGGAGCCGTTACAGAAAAGTAACCCACTATTGACACAAGTCATGAAGTCCACTTGACAAGAACAAACCACCTGCTTTGCTCTGAGTCTGTTTCCAGCAAGAATGATGGCACGTCCCCCAAAGTGAAGGTCAACCCAAAGAGTAGTCATTCATTGCTATTCATTCATGCATGCATGCATGCATGCATTCCATACACGCCTAGTTAGTGCCTACTCCATTGTATATTCTTCCAATTCTGACACGGAATGTGACACTAAGGGCTGCCTATGTACGTGAGGACGGTGATCATCAACGCTAACAGCGCCCTGGTAGTCCCTGTAGCATACGGGGGCATCTGTCCTACATGTCCCAAATAGGCGGGCACTGCCGCTGACACCCTTTGCGTTACAACATTTCGTTGAAACACACACATAAAGCTGGTACTTCTACACGTGGCTTTACCTCCGATTCGGAAATACAATCTCTGTTAAGGGCAGGAGTGACCTAGTAGGTCTGCTCATCCTGAGTCTCCCAACAGACCCTCCCAATAAATGCCTTACAGACGAACAGATCGAAGGAACCTTAGTCAAGTGAAGTTTAGAAAGCCCAAGACAGAACCAAGAAAGACAAGTTCCTTCAACAGATCTGAGAGACCGTATCTGTTTTTGTCAACACGAACCCAAAAGCAAAGTTCATACTCTGCGGGAGGAATGGAAAATTACACGAGAAGGAATGAACATCAAAGGAAAGCTACCCAGTATCGGTTACCGAAAGGAGGCCCAAGGTATTAGATCACCGCGATTGTTACCACGCGGTGCAACGTAATCTTGGCCGGACAAACTAAAGGAGTGTAAACCAAAGCCTGACAGGACCACAGCCGGTCTTGTTTGTAAACACTGACAAAATCAGCCAAGAGTCACAACAGCAGGCAAGCTGGCTTTTCTGTTACCTTTTGCAGGCGAGTAAAAAGATAATTTATAACCCCAATACTCGGATGACAGCTGACAGCCTGAAAATTAACCCAAGTCATAACAAAAGCTAAATGGCTTGCTTTAGCATTAAAAGAAAATTGCATCCAAATGTGATTTCTTTCTCTCTTGGCCCTTGTAACCCTCAATTAAGCAAGCCATATAAAAGGTGATCCCAAAATTATCACAGCTCCCAGGCCAGCATCCAAGCAAGGCTGCCCACCACATTCAAGCATTAACTCCATCAAAAAAGTACCGGGGCCTACAAGGGGCCTGTCACTATGCCAGGTGTTAGGAGACACAGGTGACAAAGGTAAGCCCCTACCCTTGTGGGATGCCAGCAAGGAGGACAGACTGTAAATAAGTTAAAAAAAAAAAAAAAAGAAAGGAAAAAAAAAAGCCCACATGATTGGAGGTGCGCTGTGGTGAGTAATCGCAGACAAATAGGCGTGGCTGTGTTCGCAAGGAACGGCAGGGGTGGGAAAGGCTCTGCAGGTGACCCTGATGTGGGAATCTGAAGCATGAGGAGGAAGGTATTTGCAGAGCTAGGACAAGAACCTCCCAGGCAGAGGGAAGAGCAAGTTCAAAGAGGGCTCCCCCGCCCCCCCCCACCCCCGAGCAGGGCAAGAGAAGAAATGAGGCTCACGTTAGCAGAAGGCAGTGAGGGATGGACATGGGACACTAGAGATGAGGCACAAGCCATCCCCCTGTGGCTGCAGGGTGTGCGAGGTGACCTGATCCGATTTGCAATTTTTAAAGCCAGCTAATTGGGCCCCCGTATGGAGAATGGACTGGAGATACCCAGAGTGGGAGCTGGTCCAGGAAAGAGGCAATGGTGGCCAGGACCAGTGTGGGGGCTATGATCATGGGGACAGGTGGACACCAGACAGTATCCCAGAAGTAGAACCACGGGGCCCACTGACAGCGTGGACATGGAAGGTAAGGGAGAGGAGAAGCAAGGATGATTCTTAGCAAGCGGGTGGACGGTGGGGCCACTGACTGGGATGGAGAAGATAAAGGGAAGGTCAGAAATGGAAGGGGCATCAGGAGCTCGTTCATGGACAAGAGTTGGAGGCCCCCAGAAGGGCTGTGTTGGAAATAAAAACGTGGGAGTCACCAGCAGGGGTGGGTGGATAACGTTACCTAGGAAGGGAGTGTTGACCGCACAGAGGAAGCAGGTCCGATCCGTAAGCGGCCCATCATTCAGAGGTCAGACAGAGGTGCAAGACTGGACAGGAGCCATCAGGAAGGGGAGCAGAAAAGCAGGGGAGTGTGGCGGCCAGAAGCTGGCTGGAGGAGGGTGGGGCAGTTGTTGGGGGGGGGGGGCCGGCAACGGCCAAGAGGCTAAGGCAAGGGCACAGGCTAGCAGCCACCCCACAGTCGGGGTGGCACTGCAGGGTGTGGAGGGTAATCAAATGGTAGGCGAAGAAAGCCAGTGGACGCAGTGGCTTTGGGACAGATGTTTTCTGGGGAAGGGAAGCAAAGAAGCAGGAGAGAGATGCAAAATGACAGAAGCTATGGTGGTGCTCTCCAACATGGCGGCCACCACCATATGTGGCCATTTCGATGGAAATTAAATTACAAACTCAGGCCCTCGGTCACACTAGCCACGTTTCAAGTGCCCTAGAGCCACAGGTGGCTGGGGCCGGCCAAATTGGGCCATGCAGACACAGCACTTTTCCATCAGTGTGGAAAGTTCTACTGGACGGCCCTGAACCAAAGCATGTTTGTATACTGATGGGAAAAGAGCCTGGGCGGAGGGATGTGGAAGAACAGAGCGACGTTGCCTGACGAGGTGAGAGGGGGACAGGGTGGTGGGACAAGTGGGTGAAACAGGTGGGAGGCAAGACACGGGGCCACAGGGAGATGAGACTCTCCTTGGTCCGTGGCTCCTGTTTTGTTCGCGGAGGGAGGCAAGGTGTGGCGGGGAGGGGACAGACGGAGGTCTGAGGAGGAGAGAGGGTGTGCCAACAGCTGCCTCGGGAGTCAAAACACAACCTTACTGGGGAAACCACACACTTAACGCAAAACACTTCACAGAAGAGAAGCGGAAACAGTGAGTGTCTGAAAGAGGACAAGCATCTGAAGTGGGAGAAGTAAACTCAGATTTTTTTCTTTTTTTTTCTCTTAAGTCTGGGCCACGTCTACACAGTGGAGCCGTGACAGGGCTACGGGGAGGGCCGCGATGAGGTTCTCTACTGGCTGCCCTTTCCTCCTTCCCCTCGTCCTACTCCACTCTCGGAAAGGATGACATTGGTTCTATTTTGGGTGACAATAGCTCCCTCCACCCTCCTCTGCCTGAACGGCTTATCCAGCCTTAACTCCACTTCAATTTACTGCCCTGGTTCGTCTGCACACCTCAATTACGGAAGAAGCGCGTATATTAAAACTGGCAGAAGTAGGCAGGACTTGCAGACCGGCCCTCACCTACACGAAGGGAGTAACAGCCACGTACCGAACGACGGTAGAACTCCGTGAAAGCCACACTCCGTTTTCACAAGATTCCCCCAAGCCACTCCTCCCCGATGCTCCACAAACACAAATTATCTTGACATTTTCTTTCAGCTTTCATGAGGAAACACTTTCATTTCCACAGAACTATTTGATCTCAACCAACAGAGTTCCAACGTCTGTTTCTGGATCACGCAAGTGTGTTGAGTCGGTTTTGTGTTGTCTGGGGGAGGGAGGGAGAGAGTTAAAATGATCAGACCCCTTTTATCTTCTATCTGGAGACCTACATTTGCCAACTCCTTCTTCCCCATCAATTTCTTTCTTTTTTTTTTTTTTAAGTATGAAATCTGAGAGCCTCAAAGATTCCCACTGCATAGAGAGCGGCCTTTTCATAATCTACCAAGAGGTCACTGGAAATGTTACAGAAAACCCGCTTCCCAGCCGGCGTGCCTCTGGTAAAATCACCCCCAGTTTCTCCGTGTGGGAAATCTCCTGGACTGACGCCAACGTCTCAGGCGAATCTCTAGGCCCCTCTCGCCACCCCCCCACCCCCCACCCCCACCTGCTCATGGAGCTCTGGAGAACCCTCACACTTCACCCAAACTCCTCTTGGCCTGCCTCTGGGTCCTCCAGACCCCGACAGGTGAAGTTGGCCGGGAAAGAGGACTCCAGAAACGGCCTGGAGTAAGGCGCAATGCAGCCGCTGACCCACGGGAGCTAGGTCAGGCCACCAGGACCATGTCGCCCCTTCCACTCCTCCCCGATCCCACAGAGAAAACCAACATCTCCAGACGCACCCAGCAGCGGTCTGGAGGGCGCTGAGCACACAGCAGGAGGCAGAGACGCGGAAACTCTGGTTCCCTGACCCCCAGCGCCAGCCCCACGCCCCCTGGCAGGCTGTGACTTCCCCTCTGCGGAGGCACCAAATGTCCCACCCTCCACAAACGCCCGTCGGCTGCCCCCCCTCCCCGGGGGCAGTCGCCCGACCACCGAGGGCGTCAGTTTCCTCATCTGTAAATCGGGCTACATAACTGTTCCCTGAAAACGGACGGCCCCTCACCGCCGTGTGCTCCCATCGAGCGAGCAGATGCAAGGAGTTAATCGTGTTATTAGCACGGTGGCTCCCTGACTCACAGCGCCTACTGCTCACGGAGACGCCAAGGAGAAATCAATCCTGCTTTTTCAAATTACTTTATATACTCACAAGCATTAGTCACTCCGACAGAGTATTTCAACTTCTCCCCCTGAGCCTCTTACTCCGTCGTGTCCGAGGCCGGAGCCTCAGCCCGGCTCCTTCCGCACTCCCTCACCCCCAACCCGCTCCAAGCAGAGTCCGAACCCACTATTCCTACGCCGGGGGGGGGGTCAGGATTACTCGGTCTGCTCCCCTTCCAAGAAAACTTCTATTTCCATTCGGCTTGTCACGAACCCCGCCGCGGAGCACGACACACTGCTCCGCGCGCTCGCACACACAGGCCCCGGAGTTGACCGCGCGCCCGGGGCCGGCTCGGGGGCGGAGGGTCACCGCGCGGGGGCCCCAAGTCCGCGCCCCGGCCGGGCCGCCCC